>NW_027315834.1:49422741-49462741 GCF_026437365.1 Eucyclogobius newberryi
TAAACCAGGACTAAACAAGGTCCAAACCAGGACTAAACCAGGACTAAACCAGGACTAAAGCAGGTCTAAACCAGGACTAAACCAGGACTAAAGCAGGTCTAAAGCAGGTCTAAAGCAGGACTAAAGCAGGTCTAAAGCAGGACTAAACCAGGACTAAACCAGGACTAAAGCAGGTCTAAACCAGGACTAAACCAGGACTAAAGCAGGTCTAAACCAGGACTAAACCAGGACTAAAGCAGGACTAAACCAGGACTAAACCAGGACTAAACCAGGACTAAAGCAGGACTAAACCAGGACTAAACCAGGACTAAACCAGGACTAAAGCAGGTCTAAAGCAGGTCTAAAGCAGGACTAAAGCAGGTCTAAACCAGGACTAAAGCAGGACTAAAGCAGGTCTAAACCAGGACTAAACCAGGACTAAAGCAGGACTAAACCAGGACTAAACCAGGACTAAACCAGGACTAAACCAGGACTAAAGCAGGTCTAAACCAGGACTAAACCAGGACTAAAGCAGGTCTAAACCAGGACTAAACCAGGACTAAACCAGGACTAAACCAGGACTAAACCAGGACTAAAGCAGGTCTGAACCAGGACTAAAGCAGGACTAAAGCAGGTCTAAACCAGGACTAAACCAGGTCTAAACCAGGACTAAACCAGGTCTAAACCAGGACTAAAGCAGGTCTAAACCAGGACTAAACCAGGTCTAAAGCAGGTCTAAACCAGGTCTAAACCAGGACTAAAGCAGGTCTAAACCAGGACTAAACCAGGTCTAAACCAGGACTAAAGCAGGTCTAAACCAGGACTAAAGCAGGTCTAAACCAGGACTAAACCAGGTCTAAAGCAGGTCTAAACCAGGTCTAAACCAGGACTAAAGCAGGTCTAAACCAGGACTAAACCAGGTCTAAACCAGGACTAAAGCAGGTCTAAACCAGGACTAAACCAGGTCTAAACCAGGACTAAACCAGGACTAAAGCAGGACTAAACCAGGACTAAACCAGGACTAAACCAGGACTAAAGCAGGTCTAAAGCAGGTCTAAACCAGGACTAAACCAGGACTAAACCAGGACTAAACCAGGACTAAACCAGGTCTAAAGCAGGTCTAAACCAGGACTAAACCAGGACTAAAGCAGGTCTAAAGCAGGTCTAAAGCAGGACTAAAGCAGGTCTAAACCAGGACTAAACCAGGACTAAAGCAGGACTAAACCAGGACTAAAGCAGGTCTAAACCAGGACTAAACCAGGACTAAACCAGGACTAAACCAGGACTAAAGCAGGTCTAAAGCAGGTCTAAACCAGGACTAAACCAGGTCTAAACCAGGACTAAAGCAGGTCTAAACCAGGACTAAAGCAGGTCTAAACCAGGACTAAACCAGGTCTAAACCAGGACTAAACCAGGACTAAAGCAGGACTAAACCAGGACTAAACCAGGACTAAACCAGGACTAAAGCAGGTCTAAAGCAGGTCTAAACCAGGACTAAACCAGGACTAAACCAGGACTAAACCAGGACTAAAGCAGGTCTAAACCAGGACTAAACCAGGACTAAAGCAGGTCTAAAGCAGGTCTAAAGCAGGACTAAAGCAGGTCTAAACCAGGACTAAAGCAGGTCTAAACCAGGACTAAAGCAGGACTAAACCAGGACTAAACCAGGACTAAACCAGGACTAAAGCAGGTCTAAAGCAGGACTAAAGCAGGTCTAAACCAGGACTAAACCAGGACTAAACCAGGACTAAAGCAGGACTAAACCAGGACTAAACCAGGACTAAACCAGGACTAAACCAGGTCTAAACCAGGTCTAAACCAGGACTAAAGCAGGTCTAAACCAGGACTAAAGCAGGTCTAAACCAGGACTAAAGCAGGTCTAAACCAGGACTAAACCAGGACTAAACCAGGACTAAAGCAGGTCTAAAGCAGGTCTAAACCAGGACTAAACCAGGACTAAAGCAGGTCTAAAGCAGGTCTAAACCAGGTCTAAACCAGGACTAAAGCAGGACTAAAGCAGGTCTAAACCAGGACTAAAGCAGGTCTAAACCAGGACTAAAGCAGGACTAAACCAGGACTAAACCAGGACTAAACCAGGACTAAAGCAGGTCTAAACCAGGACTAAAGCAGGACTAAACCAGGTCTAAACCAGGACTAAACCAGGACTAAAGCAGGACTAAACCAGGACTAAACCAGGACTAAACCAGGACTAAACCAGGTCTAAACCAGGTCTAAACCAGGACTAAAGCAGGACTAAAGCAGGTCTAAAGCAGGTCTAAACCAGGTCTAAACCAGGACTAAAGCATGTCTAAACCAGGACTAAAGCAGGTCTAAACCAGGACTAAAGCAGGTCTAAACCAGGACTAAACCAGGACTAAACCAGGACTAAAGCAGGTCTAAAGCAGGTCTAAACCAGGACTAAACCAGGACTAAAGCAGGTCTAAAGCAGGTCTAAACCAGGTCTAAACCAGGACTAAAGCAGGACTAAAGCAGGTCTAAACCAGGACTAAAGCAGGTCTAAACCAGGACTAAAGCAGGTCTAAACCAGGACTAAAGCAGGTCTAAACCAGGACTAAACCAGGACTAAAGCAGGACTAAACCAGGACTAAAGCAGGTCTAAACCAGGACTAAACCAGGACTAAAGCAGGACTAAACCAGGACTAAACCAGGACTAAACCAGGACTAAACCAGGACTAAACCAGGACTAAACCAGGACTAAAGCAGGTCTAAAGCAGGTCTAAAGCAGGACTAAAGCAGGTCTAAACCAGGACTAAACCAGGACTAAAGCAGGTCTAAAGCAGGACTAAAGCAGGTCTAAACCAGGACTAAAGCAGGACTAAAGCAGGTCTAAACCAGGACTAAAGCAGGTCTAAACCAGGACTAAAGCAGGTCTAAACCAGGACTAACCAGGACTAAAGCAGGTCTAAAGCAGGTCTAAACCAGGACTAAAGCAGGTCTAAAGCAGGTCTAAACCAGGTCTAAACCAGGACTAAAGCAGGTCTAAACCAGGTCTAAAGCAGGACTAAACCAGGACTAAAGCAGGACTAAACCAGGACTAAAGCAGGTCTAAACCAGGTCTAAAGCAGGTCTAAAGCAGGACTAAACCAGGACTAAAGCAGGTCTAAAGCAGGTCTAAACCAGGACTAAACCAGGTCTAAAGCAGGTCTAAACCAGGTCTAAACCAGGACTAAAGCAGGTCTAAACCAGGTCTAAAGCAGGTCTAAACCAGGTCTAAAGCAGGTCTAAAGCAGGACTAAACCAGGACTAAAGCAGGTCTAAACCAGGTCTAAAGCAGGTCTAAAGCAGGACTAAACCAGGACTAAAGCAGGTCTAAACCAGGACTAAAGCAGGTCTAAAGCAGGACTAAACCAGGACTAAAGCAGGACTAAACCAGGACTAAAGCAGGTCTAAACCAGGACTAAACCAGGACTAAAGCAGGACTAAACCAGGACTAAACCAGGACTAAACCAGGTCTAAAGCAGGTCTAAACCAGGACTAAACCAGGACTAAAGCAGGTCTAAACCAGGTCTAAACCAGGACTAAAGCAGGTCTAAACCAGGACTAAAGCAGGTCTAAACCAGGACTAAAGCAGGTCTAAACCAGGACTAAACCAGGACTAAAGCAGGACTAAACCAGGACTAAACCAGGACTAAACCAGGACTAAAGCATGTCTAAAGCAGGTCTAAACCAGGTCTAAACCAGGACTAAAGCAGGTCTAAACCAGGACTAAACCAGGACTAAACCAGGACTAAAGCAGGTCTAAAGCAGGTCTAAACCAGGACTAAACCAGGACTAAAGCAGGTCTAAAGCAGGTCTAAACCAGGTCTAAACCAGGACTAAAGCAGGTCTAAACCAGGACTAAAGCAGGTCTAAACCAGGACTAAACCAGGACTAAAGCAGGACTAAACCAGGACTAAACCAGGTCTAAACCAGGACTAAACCAGGACTAAACCAGGACTAAAGCAGGACTAAACCAGGACTAAACCAGGACTAAACCAGGACTAAAGCAGGTCTAAAGCAGGTCTAAAGCAGGTCTAAACCAGGACTAAACCAGGACTAAAGCAGGTCTAAAGCAGGTCTAAAGCAGGACTAAAGCAGGACTAAACCAGGACTAAAGCAGGTCTAAAGCAGGACTAAAGCAGGTCTAAACCAGGACTAAACCAGGACTAAACCAGGACTAAACCAGGACTAAAGCAGGTCTAAAGCAGGTCTAAACCAGGACTAAACCAGGACTAAAGCAGGTCTAAAGCAGGTCTAAAGCAGGACTAAAGCAGGACTAAACCAGGACTAAAGCAGGTCTAAAGCAGGACTAAAGCAGGTCTAAACCAGGACTAAACCAGGACTAAACCAGGACTAAAGCAGGTCTAAAGCAGGTCTAAACCAGGACTAAACCAGGACTAAAGCAGGTCTAAAGCAGGTCTAAAGCAGGTCTAAACCAGGACTAAAGCAGGTCTAAACCAGGACTAAAGCAGGTCTAAACCAGGACTAAACCAGGACTAAAGCAGGACTAAACCAGGACTAAACCAGGACTAAACCAGGACTAAACCAGGACTAAAGCAGGTCTAAAGCAGGTCTAAAGCAGGACTAAAGCAGGTCTAAACCAGGACTAAACCAGGACTAAAGCAGGACTAAACCAGGACTAAACCAGGACTAAACCAGGACTAAAGCAGGTCTAAAGCAGGTCTAAACCAGGACTAAACCAGGACTAAAGCAGGTCTAAAGCAGGTCTAAAGCAGGACTAAAGCAGGTCTAAACCAGGTCTAAACCAGGACTAAAGCAGGTCTAAAGCAGGACTAAAGCAGGTCTAAACCAGGACTAAACCAGGACTAAAGCAGGTCTAAACCAGGTCTAAACCAGGACTAAAGCAGGTCTAAACCAGGTCTAAACCAGGTCTAAACCAGGACTAAAGCAGGTCTAAACCAGGTCTAAACCAGGACTAAACCAGGACTAAAGCAGGACTAAACCAGGACTAAACCAGGACTGAACCAGGTCTAAAGCAGGTCTAAACCAGGACTAAACCAGGACTAAACCAGGTCTAAAGCAGGTCTAAACCAGGTCTAAACCAGGACTAAAGCAGGTCTAAACCAGGACTAAAGATGGTCTAAACCAGGACTAAAGCAGGTCTAAACCAGGACTAAACCAGGTCTAAACCAGGTCTAAACCAGGACTAAACCAGGACTAAAGCAGGTCTAAACCAGGACTAAACCAGGACTAAACCAGGACTAAAGCAGGTCTAAACCAGGACTAAACCAGGACTAAACCAGGACTAAAGCAGGTCTAAACCAGGACTAAACCAGGACTAAAGCAGGTCTAAAGCAGGTCTAAACCAGGACTAAACCAGGACTAAAGCAGGACTAAAGCAGGACTAAAGCAGGACTAAAGCAGGACTAAACCAGGACTAAACCAGGACTAAACCAGGACTAAACCAGGACTAAACCAGGTCTAAAGCAGGTCTAAACCAGGACTAAACCAGGTCTAAAGCAGGTCTAAACCAGGTCTAAACCAGGACTAAACCAGGTCTAAACCAGGACTAAAGCAGGTCTAAACCAGGTCTAAACCAGGACTAAACCAGGACTAAACCAGGTCTAAAGCAGGTCTAAACCAGGACTAAACCAGGACTAAACCAGGTCTAAAGCAGGTCTAAACCAGGACTAAACCAGGTCTAAAGCAGGTCTAAACCAGGTCTAAACCAGGACTAAAGCAGGTCTAAACCAGGACTAAAGCAGGTCTCAACCAGGACTAAAGCAGGTCTAAACCAGGACTAAACCAGGACTAAACCAGGTCTAAACCAGGACTAAACCAGGTCTAAACCAGGACTAAACCAGGACTAAAGCAGGACTAAACCAGGACTAAACCAGGACTAAACCAGGTCTAAAGCAGGTCTAAAGCAGGTCTAAACCAGGTCTAAACCAGGACTAAACCAGGACTAAACCAGGACTAAACCAGGTCTAAAGCAGGTCTAAACCAGGACTAAACCAGGTCTAAAGCAGGTCTAAACCAGGTCTAAACCAGGACTAAAGCAGGTCTAAACCAGGACTAAACCAGGACTAAACCAGGACTAAACCAGGTCTAAAGCAGGTCTAAAGCAGGTCCAAACCAGGACTAAACCAGGACTAAACCAGGACTAAACCAGGACTAAAGCAGGTCTAAACCAGGACTAAACCAGGACTAAAGCAGGACTAAACCAGGACTAAACCAGGACTAAACCAGGACTAAAGCAGGTCTAAAGCAGGTCTAAAGCAGGACTAAACCAGGACTAAACCAGGTCCAAACCAGGACTAAACCAGGTCTAAAGCAGGTCTAAACCAGGACTAAACCAGGTCTAAAGCAGGTCTAAACCAGGACTAAAGCAGGTCTAAAGCAGGTCTAAACCAGGACTAAAGCAGGACTAAAGCAGGACTAAAGCAGGTCTAAACCAGGACTAAACCAGGACTAAAGCAGGACTAAAGCAGGACTAAACCAGGACTAAACCAGGACTAAACCAGGACTAAAGAAGGACTAAACCAGGACTAAACCAGGACTAAACCAGGTCTAAAGCAGGTCTAAACCAGGACTAAAGCAGGTCTAAACCAGGACTAAACCGGGACTAAACCAGGACTAAAGCAGGTCTAAAGCAGGTCTAAAGCAGGACTAAAGCAGGTCTAAACCAGGACTAAACCAGGACTAAAGCAGGACTAAACCAGGACTAAAGCAGGTCTAAACCAGGACTAAACCAGGACTAAAGCAGGACTAAACCAGGACTAAACCAGGACTAAACCAGGTCTAAAGCAGGTCTAAACCAGGTCTAAACCAGGACTAAAGCAGGTCTAAACCAGGACTAAAGCAGGTCTAAACCAGGACTAAAGCAGGTCTAAACCAGGACTAAACCAGGTCTAAACCAGGACTAAACCAGGACTAAACCAGGACTAAACCAGGACTAAACCAGGACTAAACCAGGACTAAACCAGGTCTAAACCAGGACTAAACCAGGTCTAAACCAGGTCTAAACCAGGTCTAAACCAGGACTAAAGCAGGTCTAAACCAGGACTAAAGCAGGTCTAAACCAGGACTAAACCAGGACTAAACCAGGACTAAAGCAGGTCTAAAGCAGGTCTAAACCAGGTCTAAACCAGGACTAAAGCAGGTCTAAACCAGGACTAAAGCAGGTCTAAACCAGGACTAAACCAGGACTAAACCAGGACTAAAGCAGGTCTAAAGCAGGTCTAAACCAGGACTAAACCAGGACTAAAGCAGGACTAAACCAGGACTAAAGCAGGTCTAAACCAGGACTAAACCAGGACTAAAGCAGGACTAAAGCAGGACTAAACCAGGACTAAACCAGGTCTAAAGCAGGTCTAAACCAGGACTAAACCAGGACTAAAGCAGGACTAAACCAGGACTAAACCAGGACTAAACCAGGACTAAAGCAGGTCTAAAGCAGGTCTAAACCAGGACTAAACCAGGACTAAACCAGGACTAAAGCAGGACTAAACCAGGACTAAACCAGGACTAAACCAGGACTAAAGCAGGTCTAAAGCAGGTCTAAACCAGGTCTAAACCAGGACTAAAGCAGGTCTAAACCAGGACTAAAGCAGGTCTAAACCAGGACTAAAGCAGGTCTAAACCAGGACTAAACCAGGACTAAACCAGGACTAAAGCAGGTCTAAAGCAGGACTAAACCAGGACTAAACCAGGACTAAAGCAGGTCTAAACCAGGACTAAACCAGGACTAAAGCAGGACTAAACCAGGACTAAACCAGGACTAAACCAGGACTAAAGCAGGTCTAAAGCAGGTCTAAAGCAGGACTAAACCAGGACTAAACCAGGTCTAAACCAGGACTAAACCAGGTCTAAAGCAGGTCTAAACCAGGACTAAACCAGGTCTAAAGCAGGACTAAACCAGGACTAAACCAGGACTAAACCAGGACTAAAGCAGGTCTAAAGCAGGTCTAAACCAGGTCTAAACCAGGACTAAACCAGGACTAAACCAGGACTAAAGCAGGACTAAACCAGGACTAAAGCAGGTCTAAACCAGGACTAAACCAGGACTAAAGCAGGACTAAAGCAGGACTAAACCAGGACTAAACCAGGACTAAACCAGGTCTAAAGCAGGTCTAAACCAGGACTAAACCAGGACTAAAGCAGGACTAAACCAGGACTAAACCAGGACTAAAGCAGGACTAAACCAGGACTAAACCAGGACTAAACCAGGACTAAACCAGGACTAAACCAGGTCTAAACCAGGACTAAACCAGGTCTAAACCAGGTCTAAACCAGGTCTAAACCAGGACTAAAGCAGGTCTAAACCAGGACTAAAGCAGGTCTAAACCAGGACTAAACCAGGACTAAACCAGGACTAAAGCAGGTCTAAAGCAGGTCTAAACCAGGTCTAAACCAGGACTAAAGCAGGTCTAAACCAGGACTAAACCAGGTCTAAACCAGGACTAAACCAGGACTAAAGCAGGACTAAACCAGGACTAAACCAGGACTAAACCAGGACTAAACCAGGACTAAACCAGGTCTAAACCAGGACTAAACCAGGTCTAAACCAGGTCTAAACCAGGTCTAAACCAGGACTAAAGCAGGTCTAAACCAGGACTAAAGCAGGTCTAAACCAGGACTAAACCAGGACTAAACCAGGACTAAAGCAGGTCTAAAGCAGGTCTAAACCAGGTCTAAACCAGGACTAAAGCAGGTCTAAACCAGGACTAAAGCAGGTCTAAACCAGGACTAAACCAGGACTAAACCAGGACTAAAGCAGGTCTAAAGCAGGTCTAAACCAGGACTAAACCAGGACTAAAGCAGGACTAAACCAGGACTAAAGCAGGTCTAAACCAGGACTAAACCAGGACTAAAGCAGGACTAAAGCAGGACTAAACCAGGACTAAACCAGGTCTAAAGCAGGTCTAAACCAGGACTAAACCAGGACTAAAGCAGGACTAAACCAGGACTAAACCAGGACTAAACCAGGACTAAAGCAGGTCTAAACCAGGACTAAACCAGGACTAAACCAGGACTAAAGCAGGACTAAACCAGGACTAAACCAGGACTAAACCAGGACTAAAGCAGGTCTAAAGCAGGTCTAAACCAGGTCTAAACCAGGACTAAAGCAGGTCTAAACCAGGACTAAAGCAGGTCTAAACCAGGACTAAAGCAGGTCTAAACCAGGACTAAACCAGGACTAAACCAGGACTAAAGCAGGTCTAAAGCAGGACTAAACCAGGACTAAACCAGGACTAAAGCAGGTCTAAACCAGGACTAAACCAGGACTAAAGCAGGACTAAACCAGGACTAAACCAGGACTAAACCAGGACTAAAGCAGGTCTAAAGCAGGTCTAAACCAGGACTAAACCAGGACTAAACCAGGACTAAACCAGGACTAAAGCAGGACTAAACCAGGACTAAACCAGGACTAAACCAGGACTAAACCAGGTCTAAAGCAGGTCTAAAGCAGGTCTAAACCAGGACTAAACCAGGACTAAAGCAGGTCTAAACCAGGACTAAACCAGGACTAAACCAGGACTAAAGCAGGACTAAACCAGGACTAAACCAGGACTAAACCAGGACTAAAGCAGGTCTAAAGCAGGTCTAAACCAGAACTAAAGCAGGTCTAAAGCAGGTCTAAAGCAGGTCTAAAGCAGGACTAAAGCAGGTCTAAACCAGGACTAAACCAGGACTAAAGCAGGACTAAAACAGGTCTAAAGCAGGTCTAAAGCAGGTCTAAACCAGGACTAAAGCAGGTCTAAACCAGGACTAAACCAGGACTAAAGCAGGTCTAAAGCAGGTCTAAACCAGGACTAAAGCAGGTCTAAAGCAGGACTAAAGCAGGTCTAAAGCAGGACTAAAGCAGGTCTAAACCAGGACTAAACCAGGACTAAAGCAGGTCTAAAGCAGGTCTTGTGTGTGTCCAGTCCCTGAGGAGAGTGGGGCAGGACCCGACGGTGCTGCTCATCTGCATCACTGTGTTCTTGTCGTATTTACCTGAGGCTGGACAATACTCCAGCTTCTTCCTGTACCTGAGACAGGTCAGAGGTCACTTCATGTTCCTTTTGTAGTCCACTGCAATGAGTTTATTCCTATTGAAGTCTGTTTAGTCCAGATGAGCTTCAGGAGCTTCAGAAGCTTCAGGAGCTTCATGAGCTTCAGGAGCTTCAGGAGCTTCAGGAGCTTCAGAAGCTTCAGGAGCTTCATGAGCTTCAGGAGCTTCAGGAGCTTCAGGAGCTTCATGAGCTTCAGAAGCTTCAGAAGCTTCAGGAGCTTCAGGAGCTTCATGAGCTTCAGAAGCTTCAGGAGCTTCAGTCGTAGATGATTCATACGTTTGTGTTTCAGGTGATAAACTTCTCGTCCACGACCATCGCAGTTTTCATCGGAGTCGTGGGGATTCTGTCCATCATCGCCCAGGTAAGAGAGACCTCAGCCCAGGTCCAGGTCCTGGTCCTGGTCCTGGTCCTGGTCCTGGTCCTGGTCCTGGTCCAGGTCCAGGTCCTGGTCCTGGTCCTGGTCCTGGTCCTGGTCCTTATCCTGGTCCAGGTCCAGGTCCTGGTCCTGGTCCTGGTCCTTATCCTGGTCCAGGTCCAGGTCCAGGTCCAGGTCCTGGTCCTGGTCCTGGTCCTGGTCCTGGTCCTGGTCCTGGTCCTTATCCTGGTCCAGGTCCAGGTCCAGGTCCAGGTCCTGGTCCTGGTCCTGGTCCTTATCCTGGTCCAGGTCCAGGTCCTGGTCCTGGTCCTGGTCCTGGTCCTGGTCCTGGTCCTGGTCCTTATCCTGGTCCAGGTCCTGGTCCTGGTCCTGGTCCAGGTCCAGGTCCTGGTCCTGGTCCTGGTCCTGGTCCAGGTCCAGGTCCAGGTCCTGGTCCTGGTCCTGGTCCTGGTCCTGGTCCTGGTCCTTATCCTGGTCCAGGTCCTGGTCCTGGTCCTGGTCCAGGTCCAGGTCCAGGTCCTGGTCCTGGTCCAGGTCCAGGTCCAGGTCCTGGTCCTGGTCCTGGTCCTGGTCCTGGTCCTGGTCTGACCTGGTCTTCTTCTCAGACGCTGCTCTTGACTCTTCTCATGAGAACGTTGGGAAACAAAAACACAGTTCTTCTGGGTTTGGGCTTCCAGATCCTTCAGCTCGCCTGGTACGGCCTCGGCTCCGAGCCCTGGTGAGTCTGACCTCTGACCCTCTGCTCTGACCTCTAACCTTACCTCTGACCCTCTGCTCTGACCTCTGACCCTCTGCTCTGACATCTGACCCTCTGCTCCGACCTCTGACCCTCTGCTCTGACCTCTGCTCTGACCTCTGACCTCTGTTTCTTCAGGATGATGTGGGCGGCTGGAGCAGTGGCTGCCATGTCGTCCATCACGTTTCCTGCAGTGTCTGCGCTCGTGTCTCAGTCTGCAGAGGCCGACCAACAAGGTACAGTCTGTGTGAGGGTCAGAGGGTCAGAGGAGCAGAGGGTCAGAGGAGCAGAGGGTCAGAGGAGCAGAGGAGCAGAGGAGCAGAGGGTCAGAGGAGCAGAGGGTCAGAGGAGCAGAGGGTCAGAGGAGCAGAGGAGCAGAGGAGCAGAGGGTCAGAGGAGCAGAGGGTCAGAGGAGCAGAGGGTCAGAGGAGCAGAGGGTCAGAGGAGAAGAGGGTCAGAGGAGCAGAGGGTCAGAGGAGCAGAGGAGCAGAGGGTCAGAGGAGAAGAGGGTCAGAGGAGCAGAGGGTCAGAGGGTCAGAGGAGCAGAGGGTCAGAGGAGCAGAGGAGCAGAGGGTCAGAGGAGCAGAGGGTCAGAGGGTCAGAGGAGCAGAGGGTCAGAGGAGCAGAGGGTCAGAGGAGCAGAGGGTCAGAGGAGCAGAGGGTCAGAGGAGCAGAGGAGCAGAGGGTCAGAGGAGAAGAGGGTCAGAGGAGCAGAGGGTCAGAGGAGCAGAGGGTCAGAGGGTCAGAGGAGCAGAGGGTCAGAGGAGCAGAGGGTCAGAGGGTCAGAGGAGCAGAGGGTCAGAGGAGCAGAGGGTCAGAGGAGCAGAGGGTCAGAGGAGCAGAGGAGCAGAGGGTCAGAGGAGCAGAGGGTCAGAGGGTCAGAGGAGCAGAGGGTCAGAGGAGCAGAGGGTCAGAGGAGCAGAGGGTCAGAGGAGCAGAGGGTCAGAGGAGCAGAGGAGCAGAGGAGCAGAGGAGCAGAGGGTCAGAGGAGCAGAGGGTCAGAGGAGAAGAGGGTCAGAGGAGCAGAGGGTCAGAGGGTCAGAGGAGCAGAGGGTCAGAGGAGCAGAGGGTCAGAGGAGCAGAGGGTCAGAGGAGCAGAGGGTCAGAGGAGCAGAGGGTCAGAGGAGCAGAGGGTCAGAGGGTCATGCACCTGCACTGTCTCCCCGTCACAGCAGCTCCAACCCTGGTCCTGGTCCTGGTCCTGGTCTAACCCTGGTCCTGGTCCTGGTCCTGGTCCTGGTCCTGGTCCTGGTCCTGGTCCTGGTCCTGGTCTAACCCTGGTCCTGGTCCTGGTCTAACCCTGGTCCTGGTCCTGGTCCTGGTCCTGGTCTAACCCTGGTCCTGGTCCTGGTCCTGGTCTAACCCTGGTCCTGGTCCTGGTCCTGGTCCTGGTCCTGGTCTAACCCTGGTCCTGGTCCTGGTCTAACCCTGGTCCTGGTCTAACCCTGGTCCTGGTCCTGGTCCTGGTCCTGGTCCTGGTCTAACCCTGGTCCTGGTCCTGGTCCTGGTCCTGGTCTAACCCTGGTCCTGGTCCTGGTCCTGGTCCTGGTCCTGGTCTAACCCTGGTCCTGGTCCTGGTCCTGGTCCTGGTCTAACCCTGGTCCTGGTCCTGGTCCTGGTCCTGGTCCTGGTCTAACCCTGGTCCTGGTCCTGGTCCTGGTCCTGGTCTAACCCTGGTCCTGGTCCTGGTCCTGGTCCTGGTCCTGGTCCTGGTCCTGGTCCTGGTCCTGGTCTAACCCTGGTCCTGGTCCTGGTCTAACCCTGGTCCTGGTCCTGGTCCTGGTCCTGGTCTAACCCTGGTCCTGGTCCTGGTCCTGGTCCTGGTCCTGGTCTAACCCTGGTCCTGGTCCTGGTCCTGGTCCTGGTCCTGGTCCTGGTCCTGGTCCTGGTCCTGGTCTAACCCTGGTCCTGGTCCTGGTCCTGGTCCTGGTCTAACCCTGGTCCTGGTCCTGGTCCTGGTCCTGGTCCTGGTCTAACCCTGGTCCTGGTCCTGGTCCTGGTCCTGGTCCTGGTCCTGGTCCTGGTCCTGGTCCTGGTCCTGGTCTAACCCTGGTCCTGGTCCTGGTCCTGGTCCTGGTCCTGGTCCTGGTCCTGGTCTAACCCTGGTCCTGGTCCTGGTCCTGGTCCTGGTCTAACCCTGGTCCTGGTCCTGGTCCTGGTCCTGGTCTAACCCTGGTCCTGGTCCTGGTCCTGGTCCTGGTCCTGGTCTCTACAGGAGTGGTCCAGGGCATGGTCACTGGGATCCGAGGACTATGTAACGGTCTGGGTCCGGCGCTCTACGGCTTCGTCTTCTTCATGTTCAACGTGGAACTGAGTTCCATGGACCCGATCCAGGATCAGTACGAGCTGGAGCCGCTGCCCCAGGAGCCTCTGCACGGGACCCCCGAGGTGAGACGTTCTGGACCTCCTGACCCTGTCTCTCTCTGGTGTCTCTCTTGTCCCTCTCTGGTCTCTCTCTTGTCTCTCTCTGGTCTCTCTCTTGTCCCTCTCTGGTCTCTCTCTTGTCCCTCTCTGGTCTCTCTCTTGTCCCTCTCTTGTCTCTCTCTTGTCTCTCTCTGGTCTCTCTCTTGTCCCTCTCTTGTCTCTCTCTTGTCTCTCTCTGGTCTCTCTCTGGTCTCTCTCTGGTCTCTCTCTGGTCTCTCTCTTGTCCCTCTCTTGTCTCTCTCTGGTCTCTCTCTGGTCTCTCTCTGGTCTCTCTCTGGTCTCTCTCTTGTCCCTCTCTTGTCTCTCTCTGGTGTCTCTCTTGTCCCTCTCTGGTCTCTCTCTTGTCCCTCTCTGGTCTCTCTCTTGTCCCTCTCTGGTCTCTCTCTTGTCCCTCTCTTGTCTCTCTCTTGTCTCTCTCTGGTCTCTCTCTTGTCCCTCTCTTGTCTCTCTCTTGTCTCTCTCTGGTCTCTCTCTGGTCTCTCTCTGGTCTCTCTCTGGTCTCTCTCTTGTCCCTCTCTTGTCTCTCTCTGGTCTCTCTCTGGTCTCTCTCTGGTCTCTCTCTGGTCTCTCTCTTGTCCCTCTCTTGTCTCTCTCTTGTCTCTCTCTGGTCTCTCTCTGGTCTCTCTCTTGTCCCTCTCTGGTCTCTCTCTTGTCCCTCTCTGGTGTCTCTCTTGTCTCTCTCTGGTCTCTCTATGGTCTCTCTCTTGTCTCTCTCTGGTCTCTCTCTTGTCCCTCTCTGGTGTCTCTCTTGTCTCTCTCTGGTCTCTCTTTGGTCTCTCTCTGGTCTCTCTCTGGTCTCTCTCTTGTCCCTCTCTGGTCTCTCTATGGTCTCTCTCTTGTCCCTCTCTGGTGTCTCTCTTGTCTCTCTCTGGTCTCTCTCTGGTCTCTCTCTTGTCTCTCTCTTGTCCCTCTCTTGTCTCTCTCTGGTCTCTCTCTGGTCTCTCTCTTGTCTCTCTCTGGTCTCTCTCTTGTCCCTCTCTGGTGTCTCTCTTGTCCCTCTCTTGTCTCTCTCTTGTCTCTCTCTGGTCTCTCTTTGGTCTCTCTCTGGTCTCTCTCTTGTCTCTCTCTGGTCTCTCTCTGGTGTCTCTCTGGTCTCTCTCTTGTCCCTCTCTTGTCTCTCTCTTGTCTCTCTCTGGTCTCTCTCTGGTCTCTCTCTTGTCCCTCTCTGGTCTCTCTATGGTCTCTCTCTTGTCCCTCTCTGGTGTCTCTCTTGTCTCTCTCTGGTCTCTCTCTAGTCTCTCTCTGGTCTCTCTCTGGTCTCTCTCTGGTCTCTCTCTGGTCTCTCTCTGGTCTCTCTCTTGTCCCTCTCTTGTCTCTCTCTTGTCTCTCTCTGGTCTCTCTCTTGTCCCTCTCTTGTCTCTCTCTTGTCTCTCTCTGGTCTCTCTCTGGTCTCTCTCTGGTCTCTCTCTTGTCCCTCTCTGGTGTCTCTCTTGTCTCTCTCTGGTCTCTCTTTGGTCTCTCTCTGGTCTCTCTCTGGTCTCTCTCTTATCCCTCTCTGGTCTCTCTATGGTCTCTCTCTTGTCCCTCTCTGGTGTCTCTCTTGTCTCTCTCTGGTCTCTCTCTGTTCTCTCTCTTGTCCCTCTCTGGTCTCTCTCTGGTCTCTCTCTTGTCTCTCTCTTGTCCCTCTCTTGTCTCTCTCTGGTCTCTCTCTGGTCTCTCTCTTGTCCCTCTCTGGTCTCTCTCTGGTCTCTCTCTGGTCTCTCTCTTGTCTCTCTCTGGTCTCTCTCTTGTCCCTCTCTGGTGTCTCTCTTGTCCCTCTCTTGTCTCTCTCTTGTCTCTCTCTGGTCTCTCTTTGGTCTCTCTCTGGTCTCTCTCTTGTCTCTCTCTGGTCTCTCTCTGGTGTCTCTCTGGTCTCTCTCTTGTCCCTCTCTTGTCTCTCTCTTGTCTCTCTCTGGTCTCTCTCTGGTCTCTCTCTTGTCCCTCTCTGGTCTCTCTATGGTCTCTCTCTTGTCCCTCTCTGGTGTCTCTCTTGTCTCTCTCTGGTCTCTCTCTGTTCTCTCTCTTGTCCCTCTCTGGTCTCTCTCTGGTCTCTCTCTTGTCTCTCTCTGGTCTCTCTCTGGTCTCTCTCTTGTCCCTCTCTGGTCTCTCTCTGGTCTCTCTCTTGTCTCTCTCTGGTCTCTCTCTTGTCCCTCTCTGGTGTCTCTCTTGTCCCTCTCTGGTCTCTCTCTGGTCTCTCTCTTGTCTCTCTCTTGTCCCTCTCTTGTCTCTCTCTGGTCTCTCTCTGGTCTCTCTCTTGTCCCTCTCTGGTCTCTCTCTGGTCTCTCTCTGGTCTCTCTCTTGTCTCTCTCTTGTCCCTCTCTGGTGTCTCTCTTGTCCCTCTCTGGTCTCTCTCTCTTGTCTCTCTCTTGTCTCTCTCTGGTCTCTCTCTTGTCTCTCTCTGGTCTCTCTCTTGTCCCTCTCTGGTCTCTCTCTTGTCTCTCTCTTGTCCCTCTCTGGTGTCTCTCTTGTCCCTCTCTGGTCTCTCTCTCTTGTCTCTCTCTTGTCTCTCTCTTGTCCCTCTCTGGTCTCTCTCTCTTGTCTCTCTCTTGTCTCTCTCTTGTCCCTCTCTGGTCTCTCTCTCTTGTCTCTCTCTGGTCTCTCTCTTGTCCCTCTCTGGTCTCTCTCTTGTCTCTCTCTGGTCTCTCTCTTGTCCCTCTCTGGTGTCTCTCTTGTCCCTCTCTGGTCTCTCTCTCTTGTCTCTCTCTTGTCTCTCTCTTGTCCCTCTCTGGTCTCTCTCTCTTGTCTCTCTCTGGTCTCTCTCTGGTCTCTCTCTGGTGTCTCTCTGGTCTCTCTCTGGTCTCTCTCTTGTCCCTCTCTGATGTCTCTCTTGTCCCTCTCTGGTCTCTCTCTTGTCCCTCTCTTGTCTCTCTCTTGTCTCTCTCTGGTCTCTCTCTTGTCCCTCTCTTGTCTCTCTCTTGTCCCTCTCTGGTGTCTCTCTTGTCCCTCTCTGATGTCTCTCTTGTCCCTCTCTGGTCTCTCTCTTGTCCCTCTCTTGTCTCTCTCTTGTCCCTCTCTGGTGTCTCTCTTGTCCCTCTCTGGTGTCTCTCTGGTCTCACCTGGTCTCTCTCTTGTCCCTCTCTTGTCTCTCTCTTGTCTCTCTCTGGTCTCTCTCTTGTCCCTCTCTTGTCTCTCTCTTGTCCCTCTCTGGTGTCTCTCTTGTCCCTCTCTGATGTCTCTCTTGTCCCTCTCTGGTCTCTCTCTTGTCCCTCTCTTGTCTCTCTCTTGTCCCTCTCTGGTCTCTCTCTTGTCCCTCTCTGGTGTCTCTCTTGTCCCTCTCTGGTGTCTCTCTGGTCTCACCTGGTCTCTCTCTTGTCCCTCTCTTGTCTCTCTCTTGTCTCTCTCTGGTCTCTCTCTTGTCCCTCTCTTGTCTCTCTCTTGTCCCTCTCTGGTGTCTCTCTTGTCCCTCTCTGGTGTCTCTCTGGTCTCTCTCTGGTGTCTCTCTGGTCTCTCTCTGGTCTCTCTCTTGTCCCTCTCTGATGTCTCTCTTGTCCCTCTCTGGTCTCTCTCTTGTCCCTCTCTTGTCTCTCTCTTGTCTCTCTCTGGTCTCTCTCTTGTCCCTCTCTTGTCTCTCTCTTGTCCCTCTCTGGTGTCTCTCTTGTCCCTCTCTGGTGTCTCTCTTGTCCCTCTCTGGTGTCTCTCTGGTCTCACCTGGTCTCTCTCTGGTCCCTCTCACAGCGGTCTCTGGTTCCTGGTCCTCCGTTCCTTCTTGGTGCAAGTTCCGTTGTCGTGGCGTTCATCGTCGCTCTCTTCATACCTGAAAAGTCCAAAGCGGCGCCGGACCTGTCACTCACGCAGAAGCCCCGCCCTGACAGCAAGCTTTCTCTCTCCTCATTGGCCGGCGTCCACATAAACACGCCTCTACCCGGAAGTGAAGAGGAAGCTCCGAACTCCGTGGCCAATCAGGAGGACTCTGAGCCGCTGCTGCAGGACAGTATCGTCTAAAGGACTGGGATTGAACCAAGAGGTGGAATAGGCCGGTCTAGCTCTTTGGAAGCATTTGATTGGACCAAAACTTGTTAGAGCTAAATGGGCGGAGCCACGTTTGACAGAAAGAAGTAATTTTAAAAAAAATTAGTAACAGGTTTTTAGAAACAATGGAAGAGTTAAAGGATTTACACCTGGTTTAGACCTGGTTTAGTCCTGGTTTAGTCCTGGTTTAGTCCTGGTTTAGTCCTGGTTTAGACCTGGTTTCGTCCTGGTTTAGACCTGGTTTAGTCCTGGTTTAGTCCTGGTTTAGTCCTGGTTTAGACCTGGTTTAGTCCTGGTTTAGACCTGGTTTAGTCCTTGTTTAGACCTGGTTTAGTTCTGGTTTAGTCCTGGTTTGGACCTGGTTTAGTCCTGGTTTAGACCTGGTTTAGTCCTGGTTTAGTCCTGGTTTAGTCCTGGTTTAGACCTGGTTTCGTCCTGGTTTAGACCTGGTTTAGTCCTGGTTTAGACCTGGTTTAGTCCTGGTTTAGTCCTGGTTTAGACCTGGTTTAGACCTGGTTTAGACCTGGTTTAGTCCTGGTTTAGACCTGGTTTAGACCTGGTTTAGTCCTGGTTTAGTCCTGGTTTAGACCTGGTTTCGTCCTGGTTTAGACCTGGTTTAGTCCTGGTTTAGACCTGGTTTCGTCCTGGTTTAGACCTGGTTTCGTCCTGGTTTAGACCTGGTTTAGTCCTGGTTTAGTCCTGGTTTAGTCCTGGTTTAGACCTGGTTTAGTCCTGGTTTAGACCTGGTTTAGTCCTGGTTTAGACCTGGTTTAGTCCTGGTTTAGACCTGGTTTAGTTCTGGTTTAGTCCTGGTTTGGACCTGGTTTAGTCCTGGTTTAGACCTGGTTTAGTCCTGGTTTAGTCCTGGTTTAGTCCTGGTTTAGACCTGGTTTCGTCCTGGTTTAGACCTGGTTTAGTCCTGGTTTAGACCTGGTTTAGTCCTGGTTTAGTCCTGGTTTAGACCTGGTTTAGACCTGGTTTAGTCCTGGTTTAGTCCTGGTTTAGTCCTGGTTTAGACCTGGTTTCGTCCTGGTTTAGACCTGGTTTAGTCCTGGTTTAGTCCTGGTTTAGACCTGGTTTAGTCCTGGTTTAGACCTGGTTTCGTCCTGGTTTAGACCTGGTTTAGTTCTGGTTTAGTCCTGGTTTAGACCTGGTTTAGTCCTGGTTTAGTCCTGGTTTAGACCTGGTTTAGTCCTGGTTTAGTCCTGGTTTAGGCCTGGTTTAGTCCTGGTTTAGTCCTGGTTTAGACCTGGTTTAGTCCTGGTTTAGTCCTGGTTTAGGCCTGGTTTAGTCCTGGTTTAGTCCTGGTTTAGACCTGGTTTAGTCCTGGTTTAGTCCTGGTTTAGACCTGGTTTAGTCCTGGTTTAGTCCTGGTTTAGTCCTGGTTTAGACCTGGTTTAGTCCTGGTTTAGACCTGGTTTAGTCCTGGTTTAGACCTGGTTTAGTCCTTGTTTAGACCTGGTTTAGTTCTGGTTTAGTCCTGGTTTGGACCTGGTTTAGTCCTGGTTTAGACCTGGTTTAGTCCTGGTTTAGTCCTGGTTTAGTCCTGGTTTAGACCTGGTTTCGTCCTGGTTTAGACCTGGTTTAGACCTGGTTTAGACCTGGTTTAGTCCTGGTTTAGACCTGGTTTAGACCTGGTTTAGTCCTGGTTTAGTCCTGGTTTAGTCCTGGTTTAGTCCTGGTTTAGACCTGGTTTAGTCCTGGTTTAGACCTGGTTTCGTCCTGGTTTAGACCTGGTTTAGTTCTGGTTTAGTCCTGGTTTGGACCTGGTTTAGTCCTGGTTTAGACCTGGTTTAGTCCTGGTTTAGACCTGGTTTAGTCCTGGTTTAGACCTGGTTTAGTCCTGGTTTAGTCCTGGTTTAGTCCTGGTTTAGTCCTGGTTTAGTCCTGGTTTAGGCCTGGTTTAGTCCTGGTTTAGACCTGGTTTAGACCTGGTTTAGTCCTGGTTTAGTCCTGGTTTAGTCCTGGTTTAGTCCTGGTTTAGTCCTGGTTTAGGCCTGGTTTAGGCCTGGTTTAGTCCTGGTTTAGTCCTGGTTTAGTCCTGGTTTAGTCCTGGTTTAGACCTGGTTTAGTCCTGGTTTAGTCCTGGTTTAGTCCTGGTTTAGGCCTGGTTTAGTCCTGGTTTAGTCCTGGTTTAGTCCTGGTTTAGACCTGGTTTAGTCCTGGTTTAGTCCTGGTTTAGTCCTGGTTTAGTCCTGGTTTAGTCTTGGTTTAGTCCTGGTTTAGTCCAGGTTTAGTCCTGGTTTAGGCCTGGTTTAGTCCTGGTTTAGTCCTGGTTTAGTCCTGGTTTAGTCCTGGTTTAGTCCTGGTTGCTCTTTTCTGTACAAAACACTCGCTTTAGTTTCATTTTGCAGCACATTTTTTTAAAGTTCCAGTGTATTTTTATTTTTCGTGACATTTTTTGTAAAGGTTTTTACGCTTCTAAAAGACAAATGTTTCTGAATGTGATAAAAATGCCACTGAGTATTATTATTATTATTATGATTCAAAAGTATTTTTGACTGAAGCAGTCGCACTCTGAGGCGCGCCTCATGTCCATGCACTGATGTGGGTGAAGGACACAATCGTCACATGACCTGAAGCTTCAGTCCTTTTCATCTGTAAAGTGTAAATATTGTACATTTGTGTCGTGTTCATGTCACAGCTGTAAATAATCCACATGTGGAATAAATATAATCAACTCAGTTCCTGAGTCCTGCTTTAGACCTGGTTTAGTCCTGGTTTAGTCCTGGTTTAGTTCAATTCAATTTAATTTTTTAACGCTCAAAATCCCAACAGCAGTTTCCTCTGAGGGC
This sequence comes from Eucyclogobius newberryi, assembly GCF_026437365.1. NCBI lineage: Eukaryota > Metazoa > Chordata > Actinopteri > Gobiiformes > Gobiidae > Eucyclogobius > Eucyclogobius newberryi. Next base: position 49,443,019 of record NW_027315834.1, read on the forward strand.
GAAACTGATTAAACAATGTTCATGGGACAATGTCCCAGAGTCCTCTGTCCTTAGACCCTCCTTCAGCTCTTCAGGAGGAGAACCACTTCTTCAGGAGGAGAACCACTTCTTCAGGAGGAGAACCACTTCTTCAGGAGGAGAACCAGTTTTTCCTGCCAGATGAAGGACCGTTCATCTGGAGTAGAGTCCTCTTTTCCAGGGACTTGAGAAAAATCTGGGTCCACAGATCATCGATGTGTCCGTTCCACTCCCGACAGGAAGTGAGAGAAGAAGAAGAAAAGACAATGAACAGACAAAAGTGAAATCGAATATGAAATATAGTTTGATAGAAGAAGTGTTTATCAGAGGACAGAGCTCAAGCTGCCAGACAGTGTGTGTGTATGTGTGTGTGTGTGTGTGTGTGTGTGTGTGTGAGTGTGTGTGTGTGTGTGTGTGAGTGTGTGAGTGTGTGTGAGTGTGTGAGTGTGTGAGTGAGTGTGAGTGTGTGAGTGTGTGAGTGTGTGTGTGTGTGTGAGTGTGTGAGTGTGTGTGAGTGTGTGAGTGTGTGTGTGAGTGTGAGTGTGTGAGTGTGTGTGTGTGTGTGTGTGTGTGAGTGTGTGAGTGTGTGTGTGTGTGTGCTCCAGAGGCAGAGCAGCTGCAGCCTCCTCCCTGTATCTGAATGGCAAACATTCAGATACATGCTTTTAGAGACTCTTGGCACCACCAGAAGGTCAGCATTTAGAGAGTGAAGAGCTCTGATTGGATGATATGGTTCTATAGCATCTTTGAGGTAGGATGGGGCCATGTCATTTATGGCTTTGTAGGTCAAGAGTAGAATTTTAAATTTGATTCTAAACTGGACAGGAGCCAGTGAAGAGACTCCAGCACCGGTGTAATGTGTTCTCTTCTTTTAGTTGCTGTTTGTAATCTTGCTGCTGCATTTTGAACCAGTTAAAGCTTTTTATGGAGCTTTTAGGACCTGCTGTGAGCAGGAGTTACAGGAGAATCTAGTCGTTACAAATGCAGGAGACGTTTCAGCTTCACTTTTAGGCCGGATTCTTCTGATTTTATCTATATTACGCAGATGGAAATAAGCTGTTTTTGTAAAGTGGCCAACTTCACGGAGGTGTTGAAAAGGTCGGCACTAGTTCATATAGGGTCAAACTCATTTGGGCCGCGGGCCGAATTTCGACGCTCAGGCTGGGTCTTAGACTCTTATCAATAATAAAACAATCTCTAGATTTATATGGAAAGAAACCTCGAATCTGATTTAAAACTCTACAGTTATTAAAAGAAAAAGGGGGCGGGGTTTACCTTGTGTGAAAATGAGAGCGTTGCTGGTGTGATCCAGAATGTGAAGCTCAATGGTCTCATACTGAGAGTCATGTGGTGCCTGAGGTTCCTGTACAGGTCTTATACTGAGAGTCATGTGGTGCCTGAGGTTCCTGTACAGGTCTTATACTGAGAGTCATGTGGTGCCTGAGGTTCCTGTACAGGTCTTATACTGAGAGTCATGTGGTGCCTGAGGTTCCTGTACAGGTCTTATACTGAGAGTCATGTGGTGCCTGAGGTTCCTGTACAGGTCTTATACTGAGAGTCATGTGGTGCCTGAGGTTCCTGTACAGGTCTTACTGCAGATGACAGACGCTTGAGTCATTTGCAGGAAGTTAAAGGTCCCATATCATGCAAAATCGACTTTTCAGAGTTATAAACATTCTTACAGTGCTATTGGTGCCTCATATTTGTGTCTTAAGTGTTTTTTGATTGATTCCTGCAGTTTTTAGCGAGAGTACAGTCTTTATCCTTTTCCTCGGATGAACAGATGGACGGGGCCTTCCCCATCAATGCGTCATCAGTGTAGAGTGCCGCGGCACACTTCCCTGTTTTAGCCCATCCTCCAGGAAGCACTCTGTACCTAAAACACGCCCCCTTCCCCCTCCTCCTTCCCCCCTGGCTCGAGGGGGAAAGGGGGAGGGGGGTGAGAGGAGCCACTTCTTTTGTTCCAACGCTGACACAGCTTGTTTATTTACTCACCATTTCTTCTTGGAGAAAATGTGTTTTCGGCTCTAAATATGTCTCTAGACTGTTTAATTTGCCGAAAGAGGACACAGTACGTGGACGGTGTCTGGAGTTTATTTCGGGTGTTTTTGTTTGCCCACGACACTTCACTAAGGTCGCGCGGACGAACAGTAAAGTATTCCCGGGGATCAGCGGCGGCAGGCGGTGGTGAGCCCGGGGAAAGCGCTCCGGCAGGCGGGGAGAGGGCGCGCTAGGAAAGGACGCTAGGAGAGGACGCTAGGAGAGGACGCTAGGAGAGGACGCACTAGTGGGGACGGGAGAGCCGTTGGACAGGAGAGCCTGGTCCGCTGCGCTGTGAACCTTCGGACTTGTGGGATAGAACTTACAACCAAGTTAAATTTGAGTCCTGGCGCTATTCCCACAATAAAGAAGACAATGGAGAGCGAGAGCTGTAAATACAAGCTACATGTGCGACTTCCTGACGAGGCGTTTGTTATTACAATATTTTGTGATGTTTTTCATTTATTATGATGACTGTGCAAGTGCTTGAAATTATATGAATTGATAACGTGGCATTCGCGTGTGCCGCTGTGTCATGCGTTGTGTAGCAACGCCTCGGCCTGTTTACATTCACCGTCTCCGCGCTGAGACTACGTCACGGGGTGGGCGGGGCAGGCAGATTGCTCTTCGAAAGGGTGGGGCAAATCTCAAACTAAGCCATTTGCATTTCCGGGTCCAAGATATGGGTGATATTAACTATCATGTTTTGGGTGTTGCACAACACTTATAATTATCAAATATACTCTTAGAGTAGACTACGAAACGAGAAAAATAGCATGATATGGGCTCTTTAAGAATCCCTGGGTCAAATCAGTGCTTACAACATGGAAGGAGTTGATCAGAACATTCAAACTAAACAAAGATGTTACAATCTTAAACTGAGATCAACAAAGCCTTACAGACCATTTATGACATCACCATCCCACTGGACCTCAGGACTCTGTATTTGGACCTCAGGACTCTGTATTTGGACCTCAGGACTCTGTGTTTGGGCCTCAGGACTCTGTATTTGGACCTCAGGACTCTGTGTTTGGACCTCAAGACTCTGTATTTGGACCTCAGGACTCTGTGTTTGGACCTCAGGACTCTGTGTTTGGACCTCAAGACTCTGTATTTGGACCTCAGGACTCTGTGTTTGGACCTCAGGACTCTGTGTTTGGACCTCAAGACTCTGTATTTGGACCTCAGGACTCTGTGTTTGGACCTCAGGACTCTGTGTTTGGGCCTCAGGACTCTGTATTTGGACCTCAGGACTCTGTGTTTGGACCTCAGGACTCTGTGTTTGGACCTCAAGACTCTGTGTTTGGACCTCAGGACTCTGTGTTTGGACCTGAGGACTCTGTATTTGGACCTCAGGACTCTGTGTTTGGACCTCAGGACTCTGTGTTTGGACCTCAAGACTCTGTATTTGGACCTCAGGACTCTGTGTTTGGACCTCAGGACTCTGTGTTTGGACCTCAAGACTCTGTATTTGGACCTCATGACTCTGTATTTGGACCTCAGGACTCTGTGTTTGGACCTCATGACTCTGTGTTTGGACCTCAGGACTCTGTATTTGGGCCTCATGACTCTGTGTTTGGACTTCAGGACTCTGTATTTGGACCTCAGGACTCTGTGTTTGGACCTCATGACTCTGTATTTGGACCTCAGGACTCTGTCTTTGGGCCTCAGGACTCTGTGTTTGGGCCTCAGGACTCTGTGTTTGGACCTCAGGACTCTGTATTTGGACCTCAGGACTCTGTGTTTGGACCTCATGACTCTGTATTTGGACCTCAGGACTCTGTATTTGGACCTCATGACTCTGTGTTTGGACCTCAGGACTCTGTGTTTGGACCTCATGACTCTGTGTTTGGACCTCAGGACTCTGTATTTGGACCTCAGGACTCTGTGTTTGGGCCTCAGGACTCTGTATTTGGACCTCAGGACTCTGTGTTTGGACCTCAGGACTCTGTGTTTGGACCTGAGGACTCTGTATTTGGACCTCAGGACTCTGTGTTTGGACCTCAGGACTCTGTGTTTGGACCTCAAGACTCTGTATTTGGACCTCAGGACTCTGTGTTTGGACCTCAGGACTCTGTGTTTGGACCTCAAGACTCTGTATTTGGACCTCATGACTCTGTATTTGGACCTCAGGACTCTGTGTTTGGACCTCATGACTCTGTGTTTGGACCTCAGGACTCTGTATTTGGGCCTCATGACTCTGTGTTTGGACCTCAGGACTCTGTATTTGGACCTCAGGACTCTGTGTTTGGACCTCATGACTCTGTATTTGGACCTCAGGACTCTGTCTTTGGGCCTCAGGACTCTGTGTTTGGGCCTCAGGACTCTGTGTTTGGACCTCAGGACTCTGTATTTGGACCTCAGGACTCTGTGTTTGGACCTCATGACTCTGTATTTGGACCTCAGGACTCTGTATTTGGACCTCATGACTCTGTGTTTGGACCTCAGGACTCTGTGTTTGGACCTCATGACTCTGTGTTTGGACCTCATGACTCTGTATTTGGACCTCAGGACTCTGTGTTTGGACCTCAGGACTCTGTGTTTGGACCTCATGACTCTGTGTTTGGACCTCAGGACTCTGTATTTGGGCCTCATGACTCTGTGTTTGGACCTCAGGACTCTGTCTTTGGGCCTCAGGACTCTGTGTTTGGGCCTCAGGACTCTGTGTTTGGACCTCAGGACTCTGTATTTGGACCTCAGGACTCTGTTTGGGCCTCAGGACTCTGTATTTGGACCTCAGGACTCTGTATTTGGACCTCAGGACTCTGTATTTGGACCTCATGACTCTGTGTTTGGACCTCAGGACTCTGTCTTTGGGCCTCAGGACTCTGTGTTTGGGCCTCAGGACTCTGTGTTTGGACCTCAGGACTCTGTATTTGGACCTCAGGACTCTGTATTTGGACCTCAGGACTCTGTATTTGGACCTCAGGACTCTGTATTTGGACCTCAGGACTCTGTATTTGGACCTCAGGACTCTGTCTTTGGGCCTCAGGACTCTGTGTTTGGGCCTCAGGACTCTGTGTTTGGGCCTCAGGACTCTGTATTTGGACCTCAGGACTCTGTATTTGGACCTCAGGACTCTGTGTTTGGACCTCATGACTCTGTATTTGGACCTCAGGACTCTGTATTTGGACCTCATGACTGTGTTTGGACCTCAGGACTCTGTCTTTGGGCCTCAGGACTCTGTGTTTGGACCTCAGGACTCTGTATTTGGACCTCAGGACTCTGTATTTGGACCTCAGGACTCTGTATTTGGACCTCAGGACTCTGTATTTGGACCTCATGACTCTGTGTTTGGGCCTCAGGACTCTGTGTTTGGGCCTCAGGACTCTGTGTTTGGACCTCAGGACTCTGTATTTGGGCCTCATGACTCTGTGTTTGGACCTCAGGACTCTGTCTTTGGGCCTCAGGACTCTGTGTTTGGGCCTCAGGACTCTGTGTTTGGACCTCAGGACTCTGTATTTGGACCTCAGGACTCTGTGTTTGGGCCTCAGGACTCTCTATTTGGACCTCAGGACTCTGTATTTGGACCTCAGGACTCTGTGTTTGGACCTCATGACTCTGTATTTGGACCTCAGGACTCTGTATTTGGACCTCATGACTCTGTGTTTGGACCTCAGGACTCTGTCTTTGGGCCTCAGGACTCTGTGTTTGGGCCTCAGGACTCTGTGTTTGGACCTCAGGACTCTGTATTTGGACCTCAGGACTCTGTATTTGGACCTCAGGACTCTGTATTTGGACCTCAGGACTCTGTATTTGGGCCTCAGGACTCTGGACTCTGTGTTTGGGCCTCAGGACTCTGTGTTTGGACCTCATGACTCTGTATTTGGACCTCAGGACTCTGTATTTGGACCTCAAGACTCTGTATTTGGACCTCAGGACTCTGTGTTTGGACCTCATGACTCTGTATTTGGACCTCAGGACTCTGTATTTGGACCTCAAGACTCTGTATTTGGACCTCATGACTGTGTTTGGACCTCAGGACTCTGTGTTCGGGCCTCAGGACTCTGTCTTTGGGCCTCAGGACTCTGTGTTTGGGCCTCAGGACTCTGTGTTTGGGCCTCAGGACTCTGTATTTGGACCTCAGGACTCTGTATTTGGACCTCAGGACTCTGTGTTTGGACCTCATGACTCTGTATTTGGACCTCAGGACTCTGTATTTGGACCTCATGACTGTGTTTGGACCTCAGGACTCTGTCTTTGGGCCTCAGGACTCTGTGTTTGGGCCTCAGGACTCTGTGTTTGGGCCTCAGGACTCTGTATTTGGACCTCAGGACTCTGTATTTGGACCTCAGGACTCAGTATTTGGACCTCAGGACTCTGTATTTGGACCTCAGGACTCTGTATTTGGACCTCATGACTCTGTGTTTGGGCCTCAGGACTCTGTGTTTGGGCCTCAGGACTCTGTGTTTGGACCTCAGGACTCTGTATTTGGGCCTCAGGACTCTGGACTCTGTGTTTGGGCCTCAGGACTCTGTGTTTGGACCTCATGACTCTGTATTTGGACCTCAGGACTCTGTGTTTGGACCTCAAGACTCTGTATTTGGACCTCAGGACTCTGTGTTTGGACCTCATGACTCTGTATTTGGACCTCAGGACTCTGTATTTGGGCCTCAGGACTCTGTGTTTGGACCTCAGGACTCTGTATTTGGACCTCAGGACTCTGTATTTGGACCTCAGGACTCTGTCTTTGGGCCTCAGGACTCTGTGTTTGGGCCTCAGGACTCTGTGTTTGGGCCTCAGGACTCTGTGTTTGGACCTCAGGACTCTGTATTTGGACCTCAGGACTCTGTATTTGGACCTCAGGACTCTGTATTTGGACCTCAGGACTCTGTATTTGGACCTCAGGACTCTGTCTTTGGGCCTCAGGACTCTGTGTTTGGGCCTCAGGACTCTGTGTTTGGACCTCAGGACTCTGTATTTGGACCTCAGGACTCTGTATTTGGACCTCAGGACTCTGTATTTGGACCTCAGGACTCTGTGTTTGGGCCTCAGGACTCTGTGTTTGGGCCTCAGGACTCTGTGTTTGGACCTCAGGACTCTGTATTTGGGCCTCAGGACTCTGGACTCTGTGTTTGGGCCTCAGGACTCTGTGTTTGGACCTCATGACTCTGTATTTGGACCTCAGGACTCTGTATTTGGACCTCAAGACTCTGTATTTGGACCTCAGGACTCTGTGTTTGGACCTCATGACTCTGTATTTGGACCTCAGGACTCTGTATTTGGACCTCAAGACTCTGTATTTGGACCTCAGGACTCTGTGTTTGGACCTCATGACTCTGTGTTTGGACCTCAGGACTCTGTATTTGGGCCTCATGACTCTGTGTTTGGACCTCAGGACTCTGTATTTGGACCTCAGGACTCTGTGTTTGGGCCTCAGGACTCTGTATTTGGACCTCAGGACTCTGTATTTGGACCTCAGGACTCTGTGTTTGGACCTCAGGACTCTGTATTTGGACCTCAGGACTCTGTGTTTGGGCCTCAGGACTCTGTATTTGGACCTCAGGACTCTGTATTTGGACCTCATGACTCTGTGTTTGGACCTCAGGACTCTGTCTTTGGGCCTCAGGACTCTGTGTTTGGGCCTCAGGACTCTGTGTTTGGACCTCAGGACTCTGTATTTGGACCTCAGGACTCTGTATTTGGACCTCAGGACTCTGTATTTGGACCTCAGGACTCTGTATTTGGACCTCAGGACTCTGTCTTTGGGCCTCAGGACTCTGTGTTTGGGCCTCAGGACTCTGTGTTTGGGCCTCAGGACTCTGTATTTGGACCTCAGGACTCTGTATTTGGACCTCAGGACTCTGTGTTTGGACCTCATGACTCTGTATTTGGACCTCAGGACTCTGTATTTGGACCTCATGACTGTGTTTGGACCTCAGGACTCTGTCTTTGGGCCTCAGGACTCTGTGTTTGGACCTCAGGACTCTGTATTTGGACCTCAGGACTCTGTATTTGGACCTCAGGACTCTGTATTTGGACCTCATGACTCTGTGTTTGGGCCTCAGGACTCTGTGTTTGGGCCTCAGGACTCTGTGTTTGGACCTCAGGACTCTGTATTTGGGCCTCAGGACTCTGTGTTTGGACCTCAGGACTCTGTATTTGGACCTCAGGACTCTGTGTTTGGACCTCATGACTCTGTATTTGGACCTCAGGACTCTGTATTTGGACCTCATGACTCTGTGTTTGGACCTCAGGACTCTGTCTTTGGGCCTCAGGACTCTGTGTTTGGGCCTCAGGACTCTGTGTTTGGACCTCAGGACTCTGTATTTGGACCTCAGGACTCTGTATTTGGACCTCAGGACTCTGTATTTGGGCCTCAGGACTCTGGACTCTGTGTTTGGGCCTCAGGACTCTGTGTTTGGACCTCATGACTCTGTATTTGGACCTCAGGACTCTGTATTTGGACCTCAAGACTCTGTATTTGGACCTCAGGACTCTGTGTTTGGACCTCATGACTCTGTATTTGGACCTCAGGACTCTGTATTTGGACCTCAGGACTCTGTATTTGGACCTCATGACTGTGTTTGGACCTCGGGACTCTGTGTTCGGGCCTCAGGACTCTGTCTTTGGGCCTCAGGACTCTGTGTTTGGGCCTCAGGACTCTGTGTTTGGGCCTCAGGACTCTGTATTTGGACCTCAGGACTCTGTATTTGGACCTCAGGACTCTGTGTTTGGACCTCATGACTCTGTATTTGGACCTCAGGACTCTGTATTTGGACCTCATGACTGTGTTTGGACCTCAGGACTCTGTATTTGGACCTCAGGACTCTGTATTTGGACCTCATGACTGTGTTTGGACCTCAGGACTCTGTGTTCGGGCCTCAGGACTCTGTCTTTGGGCCTCAGGACTCTGTGTTTGGGCCTCAGGACTCTGTGTTTGGGCCTCAGGACTCTGTATTTGGACCTCAGGACTCTGTATTTGGACCTCAGGACTCTGTGTTTGGACCTCATGACTCTGTATTTGGGCCTCAGGACTCTGTGTTTGGACCTCAGGACTCTGTATTTGGACCTCAGGACTCTGTGTTTGGACCTCATGACTCTGTATTTGGACCTCAGGACTCTGTATTTGGACCTCATGACTCTGTGTTTGGACCTCAGGACTCTGTCTTTGGGCCTCAGGACTCTGTGTTTGGGCCTCAGGACTCTGTGTTTGGACCTCAGGACTCTGTATTTGGACCTCAGGACTCTGTATTTGGACCTCAGGACTCTGTATTTGGGCCTCAGGACTCTGGACTCTGTGTTTGGGCCTCAGGACTCTGTGTTTGGGCCTCAGGACTCTGTGTTTGGACCTCAGGACTCTGTATTTGGGCCTCAGGACTCTGGACTCTGTGTTTGGGCCTCAGGACTCTGTGTTTGGACCTCATGACTCTGTATTTGGACCTCAGGACTCTGTGTTTGGACCTCAAGACTCTGTATTTGGACCTCAGGACTCTGTGTTTGGACCTCATGACTCTGTATTTGGACCTCAGGACTCTGTATTTGGGCCTCAGGACTCTGTGTTTGGACCTCAGGACTCTGTATTTGGACCTCAGGACTCTGTATTTGGACCTCAGGACTCTGTCTTTGGGCCTCAGGACTCTGTGTTTGGGCCTCAGGACTCTGTGTTTGGGCCTCAGGACTCTGTGTTTGGGCCTCAGGACTCTGTGTTTGGACCTCAGGACTCTGTATTTGGACCTCAGGACTCTGTATTTGGACCTCAGGACTCTGTATTTGGACCTCAGGACTCTGTATTTGGACCTCAGGACTCTGTCTTTGGGCCTCAGGACTCTGTGTTTGGGCCTCAGGACTCTGTGTTTGGACCTCAGGACTCTGTATTTGGACCTCAGGACTCTGTATTTGGACCTCAGGACTCTGTATTTGGACCTCAGGACTCTGTGTTTGGGCCTCAGGACTCTGTGTTTGGGCCTCAGGACTCTGTGTTTGGACCTCAGGACTCTGTATTTGGGCCTCAGGACTCTGGACTCTGTGTTTGGGCCTCAGGACTCTGTGTTTGGACCTCATGACTCTGTATTTGGACCTCAGGACTCTGTATTTGGACCTCAAGACTCTGTATTTGGACCTCAGGACTCTGTGTTTGGACCTCATGACTCTGTATTTGGACCTCAGGACTCTGTATTTGGACCTCAAGACTCTGTATTTGGACCTCAGGACTCTGTGTTTGGACCTCATGACTCTGTGTTTGGACCTCAGGACTCTGTATTTGGGCCTCATGACTCTGTGTTTGGACCTCAGGACTCTGTATTTGGACCTCAGGACTCTGTGTTTGGGCCTCAGGACTCTGTATTTGGACCTCAGGACTCTGTATTTGGACCTCAGGACTCTGTGTTTGGACCTCAGGACTCTGTATTTGGACCTCAGGACTCTGTGTTTGGGCCTCAGGACTCTGTATTTGGACCTCAGGACTCTGTATTTGGACCTCATGACTCTGTGTTTGGACCTCAGGACTCTGTCTTTGGGCCTCAGGACTCTGTGTTTGGGCCTCAGGACTCTGTGTTTGGACCTCAGGACTCTGTATTTGGACCTCAGGACTCTGTATTTGGACCTCAGGACTCTGTATTTGGACCTCAGGACTCTGTATTTGGACCTCAGGACTCTGTCTTTGGGCCTCAGGACTCTGTGTTTGGGCCTCAGGACTCTGTGTTTGGGCCTCAGGACTCTGTATTTGGACCTCAGGACTCTGTATTTGGACCTCAGGACTCTGTGTTTGGACCTCATGACTCTGTATTTGGACCTCAGGACTCTGTATTTGGACCTCATGACTGTGTTTGGACCTCAGGACTCTGTCTTTGGGCCTCAGGACTCTGTGTTTGGACCTCAGGACTCTGTATTTGGACCTCAGGACTCTGTATTTGGACCTCAGGACTCTGTATTTGGACCTCAGGACTCTGTATTTGGACCTCATGACTCTGTGTTTGGGCCTCAGGACTCTGTGTTTGGGCCTCAGGACTCTGTGTTTGGACCTCAGGACTCTGTATTTGGGCCTCAGGACTCTGTGTTTGGACCTCAGGACTCTGTATTTGGACCTCAGGACTCTGTGTTTGGACCTCATGACTCTGTATTTGGACCTCAGGACTCTGTATTTGGACCTCATGACTCTGTGTTTGGACCTCAGGACTCTGTCTTTGGGCCTCAGGACTCTGTGTTTGGGCCTCAGGACTCTGTGTTTGGACCTCAGGACTCTGTATTTGGACCTCAGGACTCTGTATTTGGACCTCAGGACTCTGTATTTGGGCCTCAGGACTCTGGACTCTGTGTTTGGGCCTCAGGACTCTGTGTTTGGACCTCATGACTCTGTATTTGGACCTCAGGACTCTGTATTTGGACCTCAAGACTCTGTATTTGGACCTCAGGACTCTGTGTTTGGACCTCATGACTCTGTATTTGGACCTCAGGACTCTGTATTTGGACCTCAGGACTCTGTATTTGGACCTCATGACTGTGTTTGGACCTCGGGACTCTGTGTTCGGGCCTCAGGACTCTGTCTTTGGGCCTCAGGACTCTGTGTTTGGGCCTCAGGACTCTGTGTTTGGGCCTCAGGACTCTGTATTTGGACCTCAGGACTCTGTATTTGGACCTCAGGACTCTGTGTTTGGACCTCATGACTCTGTATTTGGACCTCAGGACTCTGTATTTGGACCTCATGACTGTGTTTGGACCTCAGGACTCTGTATTTGGACCTCAGGACTCTGTATTTGGACCTCATGACTGTGTTTGGACCTCAGGACTCTGTGTTCGGGCCTCAGGACTCTGTCTTTGGGCCTCAGGACTCTGTGTTTGGGCCTCAGGACTCTGTGTTTGGGCCTCAGGACTCTGTATTTGGACCTCAGGACTCTGTATTTGGACCTCAGGACTCTGTGTTTGGACCTCATGACTCTGTATTTGGACCTCAGGACTCTGTATTTGGACCTCAGGACTCTGTGTTTGGACCTCATGACTCTGTATTTGGACCTCAGGACTCTGTCTTTGGGCCTCAGGACTCTGTGTTTGGGCCTCAGGACTCTGTGTTTGGACCTCAGGACTCTGTATTTGGACCTCAGGACTCTGTGTTTGGACCTCATGACTCTGTATTTGGACCTCAGGACTCTGTATTTGGACCTCATGACTCTGTGTTTGGACCTCAGGACTCTGTGTTTGGACCTCATGACTCTGTCTTTGGGCCTCAGGACTCTGTGTTTGGGCCTCAGGACTCTGTGTTTGGACCTCAGGACTCTGTGTTTGGACCTCATGACTCTGTGTTTGGACCTCAGGACTCTGTATTTGGGCCTCATGACTCTGTGTTTGGACCTCAGGACTCTGTCTTTGGGCCTCAGGACTCTGTGTTTGGGCCTCAGGACTCTGTGTTTGGGCCTCAGGACTCTGTATTTGGACCTCAGGACTCTGTATTTGGGCCTCATGACTCTGTGTTTGGACCTCAGGACTCTGTATTTGGACCTCAGGACTCTGTATTTGGACCTCATGACTCTGTGTTTGGACCTCAGGACTCTGTCTTTGGGCCTCAGGACTCTGTGTTTGGGCCTCAGGACTCTGTGTTTGGACCTCAGGACTCTGTATTTGGACCTCAGGACTCTGTATTTGGACCTCAGGACTCTGTATTTGGGCCTCAGGACTCTGTCTTTGGGCCTCAGGACTCTGTGTTTGGGCCTCAGGACTCTGTGTTTGGGCCTCAGGACTCTGTATTTGGACCTCAGGACTCTGTATTTGGACCTCAGGACTCTGTGTTTGGACCTCATGACTCTGTATTTGGACCTCAGGACTCTGTATTTGGACCTCATGACTGTGTTTGGACCTCAGGACTCTGTCTTTGGGCCTCAGGACTCTGTGTTTGGACCTCAGGACTCTGTATTTGGACCTCAGGACTCTGTATTTGGACCTCAGGACTCTGTATTTGGACCTCAGGACTCTGTATTTGGACCTCATGACTCTGTGTTTGGGCCTCAGGACTCTGTGTTTGGGCCTCAGGACTCTGTGTTTGGACCTCAGGACTCTGTATTTGGGCCTCATGACTCTGTGTTTGGACCTCAGGACTCTGTCTTTGGGCCTCAGGACTCTGTGTTTGGGCCTCAGGACTCTGTGTTTGGACCTCAGGACTCTGTATTTGGACCTCAGGACTCTGTGTTTGGGCCTCAGGACTCTGTATTTGGACCTCAGGACTCTGTATTTGGACCTCAGGACTCTGTGTTTGGACCTCATGACTCTGTATTTGGACCTCAGGACTCTGTATTTGGACCTCATGACTCTGTGTTTGGACCTCAGGACTCTGTCTTTGGGCCTCAGGACTCTGTGTTTGGGCCTCAGGACTCTGTGTTTGGACCTCAGGACTCTGTATTTGGACCTCAGGACTCTGTATTTGGACCTCAGGACTCTGTATTTGGACCTCAGGACTCTGTATTTGGGCCTCAGGACTCTGGACTCTGTGTTTGGGCCTCAGGACTCTGTGTTTGGACCTCATGACTCTGTGTTTGGGCCTCAGGACTCTGTGTTTGGACCTCATGACTCTGTATTTGGACCTCAGGACTCTGTGTTTGGACCTCATGACTCTGTGTTTGGGCCTCAGGACTCTGTATTTGGACCTCAAGACTCTGTATTTGGACCTCATGACTGTGTTTGGACCTCAGGACTCTGTGTTCGGGCCTCAGGACTCTGTCTTTGGGCCTCAGGACTCTGTGTTTGGGCCTCAGGACTCTGTGTTTGGGCCTCAGGACTCTGTATTTGGACCTCAGGACTCTGTATTTGGACCTCAGGACTCTGTGTTTGGACCTCATGACTCTGTATTTGGACCTCAGGACTCTGTATTTGGACCTCATGACTGTGTTTGGACCTCAGGACTCTGTCTTTGGGCCTCAGGACTCTGTGTTTGGGCCTCAGGACTCTGTGTTTGGGCCTCAGGACTCTGTATTTGGACCTCAGGACTCTGTATTTGGACCTCAGGACTCTGTATTTGGACCTCAGGACTCTGTATTTGGACCTCAGGACTCTGTATTTGGACCTCATGACTCTGTGTTTGGGCCTCAGGACTCTGTGTTTGGGCCTCAGGACTCTGTGTTTGGACCTCAGGACTCTGTATTTGGGCCTCAGGACTCTGGACTCTGTGTTTGGGCCTCAGGACTCTGTGTTTGGACCTCATGACTCTGTATTTGGACCTCAGGACTCTGTGTTTGGACCTCAAGACTCTGTATTTGGACCTCAGGACTCTGTGTTTGGACCTCATGACTCTGTATTTGGACCTCAGGACTCTGTATTTGGGCCTCAGGACTCTGTGTTTGGACCTCAGGACTCTGTATTTGGACCTCAGGACTCTGTATTTGGACCTCAGGACTCTGTGTTTGGGCCTCAGGACTCTGTGTTTGGGCCTCAGGACTCTGTGTTTGGGCCTCAGGACTCTGTGTTTGGACCTCAGGACTCTGTGTTTGGACCTCAGGACTCTGTATTTGGACCTCAGGACTCTGTATTTGGACCTCATGACTCTGTGTTTGGGCCTCAGGACTCTGTGTTTGGGCCTCAGGACTCTGTGTTTGGACCTCAGGACTCTGTATTTGGGCCTCATGACTCTGTGTTTGGACCTCAGGACTCTGTCTTTGGGCCTCAGGACTCTGTGTTTGGGCCTCAGGACTCTGTGTTTGGACCTCAGGACTCTGTATTTGGACCTCAGGACTCTGTGTTTGGGCCTCAGGACTCTGTATTTGGACCTCAGGACTCTGTATTTGGACCTCAGGACTCTGTGTTTGGACCTCATGACTCTGTATTTGGACCTCAGGACTCTGTATTTGGACCTCATGACTCTGTGTTTGGACCTCAGGACTCTGTCATTGGGCCTCAGGACTCTGTGTTTGGGCCTCAGGACTCTGTGTTTGGACCTCAGGACTCTGTATTTGGACCTCAGGACTCTGTATTTGGACCTCAGGACTCTGTATTTGGACCTCAGGACTCTGTATTTGGGCCTCAGGACTCTGGACTCTGTTTTTGGGCCTCAGGACTCTGTGTTTGGACCTCATGACTCTGTATTTGGACCTCAGGACTCTGTATTTGGACCTCAAGACTCTGTATTTGGACCTCAGGACTCTGTGTTTGGACCTCATGACTCTGTATTTGGACCTCAGGACTCTGTATTTGGACCTCAAGACTCTGTATTTGGACCTCATGACTGTGTTTGGACCTCAGGACTCTGTGTTCGGGCCTCAGGACTCTGTCTTTGGGCCTCAGGACTCTGTGTTTGGGCCTCAGGACTCTGTGTTTGGGCCTCAGGACTCTGTATTTGGACCTCAGGACTCTGTATTTGGACCTCAGGACTCTGTGTTTGGACCTCATGACTCTGTATTTGGACCTCAGGACTCTGTATTTGGACCTCATGACTGTGTTTGGACCTCAGGACTCTGTCTTTGGGCCTCAGGACTCTGTGTTTGGGCCTCAGGACTCTGTGTTTGGGCCTCAGGACTCTGTATTTGGACCTCAGGACTCTGTATTTGGACCTCAGGACTCTGTATTTGGACCTCAGGACTCTGTATTTGGACCTCATGACTCTGTGTTTGGGCCTCAGGACTCTGTGTTTGGGCCTCAGGACTCTGTGTTTGGACCTCAGGACTCTGTATTTGGGCCTCAGGACTCTGGACTCTGTGTTTGGGCCTCAGGACTCTGTGTTTGGACCTCATGACTCTGTATTTGGACCTCAGGACTCTGTGTTTGGACCTCAAGACTCTGTATTTGGACCTCAGGACTCTGTGTTTGGACCTCATGACTCTGTATTTGGACCTCAGGACTCTGTATTTGGGCCTCAGGACTCTGTGTTTGGACCTCAGGACTCTGTATTTGGACCTCAGGACTCTGTATTTGGACCTCAGGACTCTGTCTTTGGGCCTCAGGACTCTGTGTTTGGGCCTCAGGACTCTGTGTTTGGGCCTCAGGACTCTGTGTTTGGGCCTCAGGACTCTGTGTTTGGACCTCAGGACTCTGTATTTGGACCTCAGGACTCTGTATTTGGACCTCAGGACTCTGTATTTGGACCTCAGGACTCTGTCTTTGGGCCTCAGGACTCTGTGTTTGGGCCTCAGGACTCTGTGTTTGGACCTCAGGACTCTGTATTTGGACCTCAGGACTCTGTATTTGGACCTCAGGACTCTGTATTTGGACCTCAGGACTCTGTGTTTGGGCCTCAGGACTCTGTGTTTGGGCCTCAGGACTCTGTGTTTGGACCTCAGGACTCTGTATTTGGGCCTCAGGACTCTGGACTCTGTGTTTGGGCCTCAGGACTCTGTGTTTGGACCTCATGACTCTGTATTTGGACCTCAGGACTCTGTATTTGGACCTCAAGACTCTGTATTTGGACCTCAGGACTCTGTGTTTGGACCTCATGACTCTGTATTTGGACCTCAGGACTCTGTATTTGGACCTCAAGACTCTGTATTTGGACCTCAGGACTCTGTGTTTGGACCTCATGACTCTGTGTTTGGACCTCAGGACTCTGTATTTGGGCCTCATGACTCTGTGTTTGGACCTCAGGACTCTGTATTTGGACCTCAGGACTCTGTGTTTGGGCCTCAGGACTCTGTATTTGGACCTCAGGACTCTGTATTTGGACCTCAGGACTCTGTGTTTGGACCTCAGGACTCTGTATTTGGACCTCAGGACTCTGTGTTTGGGCCTCAGGACTCTGTATTTGGACCTCAGGACTCTGTATTTGGACCTCATGACTCTGTGTTTGGACCTCAGGACTCTGTCTTTGGGCCTCAGGACTCTGTGTTTGGGCCTCAGGACTCTGTGTTTGGACCTCAGGACTCTGTATTTGGACCTCAGGACTCTGTATTTGGACCTCAGGACTCTGTATTTGGACCTCAGGACTCTGTATTTGGACCTCAGGACTCTGTCTTTGGGCCTCAGGACTCTGTGTTTGGAGCTCAGGACTCTGTGTTTGGGCCTCAGGACTCTGTATTTGGACCTCAGGACTCTGTATTTGGACCTCAGGACTCTGTGTTTGGACCTCATGACTCTGTATTTGGACCTCAGGACTCTGTATTTGGACCTCATGACTGTGTTTGGACCTCAGGACTCTGTCTTTGGGCCTCAGGACTCTGTGTTTGGACCTCAGGACTCTGTATTTGGACCTCAGGACTCTGTATTTGGACCTCAGGACTCTGTATTTGGACCTCAGGACTCTGTATTTGGACCTCATGACTCTGTGTTTGGGCCTCAGGACTCTGTGTTTGGACCTCAGGACTCTGTATTTGGGCCTCATGACTCTGTGTTTGGACCTCAGGACTCTGTCTTTGGGCCTCAGGACTCTGTGTTTGGACCTCAGGACTCTGTATTTGGACCTCAGGACTCTGTATTTGGACCTCAAGACTCTGTATTTGGACCTCAGGACTCTGTGTTTGGACCTCAGGACTCTGTGTTTGGGCCTCAGGACTCTGTCTTTGGGCCTCAGGACTCTGTGTTTGGGCCTCAGGACTCTGTGTTTGGGCCTCAGGACTCTGTCTTTGGGCCTCAGGACTCTGTGTTTGGGCCTCAGGACTCTGTGTTTGGGCCTCAGGACTCTGTGTTTGGACCTCAGGACTCTGTATTTGGACCTCAGGACTCTGTGTTTGGACCTCATGACTCTGTATTTGGACCTCAGGACTCTGTGTTTGGACCTCATGACTCTGTATTTGGACCTCAGGACTCTGTATTTGGACCTCAAGACTCTGTATTTGGACCTCAGGACTCTGTGTTTGGACCTCATGACTCTGTGTTTGGACCTCAGGACTCTGTATTTGGGCCTCATGACTCTGTGTTTGGACCTCAGGACTCTGTATTTGGACCTCAGGACTCTGTGTTTGGGCCTCAGGACTCTGTATTTGGACCTCAGGACTCTGTATTTGGACCTCAGGACTCTGTGTTTGGACCTCAGGACTCTGTATTTGGACCTCAGGACTCTGTGTTTGGGCCTCAGGACTCTGTATTTGGACCTCAGGACTCTGTATTTGGGCCTCAGGACTCTGTATTTGGACCTCATGACTCTGTGTTTGGACCTCAGGACTCTGTGTTTGGACCTCAGGACTCTGTATTTGGACCTCAGGACTCTGTGTTTGGGCCTCAGGACTCTGTATTTGGACCTCAGGACTCTGTATTTGGACCTCAGGACTCTGTATTTGGACCTCATGACTCTGTGTTTGGACCTCAGGACTCTGTCTTTGGGCCTCAGGACTCTGTGTTTGGGCCTCAGGACTCTGTGTTTGGACCTCAGGACTCTGTATTTGGGCCTCAGGACTCTGTGTTTGGACCTCAGGACTCTGTATTTGGACCTCAGGACTCTGTATTTGGACCTCAGGACTCTGTATTTGGACCTCAGGACTCTGTCTTTGGGCCTCAGGACTCTGTGTTTGGGCCTCAGGACTCTGTGTTTGGACCTCAGGACTCTGTATTTGGACCTCAGGACTCTGTATTTGGACCTCAGGACTCTGTATTTGGACCTCAGGACTCTGTATTTGGACCTCAGGACTCTGTATTTGGACCTCATGACTCTGTGTTTGGGCCTCAGGACTCTGTGTTTGGGCCTCAGGACTCTGTGTTTGGACCTCAGGACTCTGTATTTGGGCCTCAGGACTCTGGACTCTGTGTTTGGGCCTCAGGACTCTGTGTTTGGACCTCATGACTCTGTATTTGGACCTCAGGACTCTGTATTTGGACCTCAAGACTCTGTATTTGGACCTCAGGACTCTGTATTTGGACCTCAGGACTCTGTGTTTGGGCCTCAGGACTCTGTATTTGGACCTCAGGACTCTGTGTTTGGACCTCATGACTCTGTATTTGGACCTCAGGACTCTGTGTTTGGACCTCATGACTCTGTATTTGGACCTCAGGACTCTGTATTTGGACCTCAAGACTGTATTTGGACCTCAGGACTCTGTGTTTGGACCTCATGACTCTGTATTTGGACCTCAGGACTCTGTATTTGGACCTCAGGACTCTGTGTTTGGGCCTCAGGACTCTGTATTTGGACCTCAGGACTCTGTGTTTGGACCTCATGACTCTGTATTTGGACCTCAGGACTCTGTGTTTGGACCTCATGACTCTGTATTTGGACCTCAGGACTCTGTATTTGGACCTCAAGACTGTATTTGGACCTCAGGACTCTGTGTTTGGACCTCATGACTCTGTATTTGGACCTCAGGACTCTGTGTTTGGACCTCATGACTCTGTATTTGGACCTCAGGACTCTGTATTTGGACCTCAAGACTGTATTTGGACCTCAGGACTCTGTGTTTGGACCTCATGACTCTGTATTTGGACCTCAGGACTCTGTATTTGGACCTCAGGACTCTGTGTTTGGGCCTCAGGACTCTGTATTTGGACCTCAGGACTCTGTGTTTGGACCTCATGACTCTGTATTTGGACCTCAGGACTCTGTGTTTGGACCTCATGACTCTGTATTTGGACCTCAGGACTCTGTATTTGGACCTCAAGACTGTATTTGGACCTCAGGACTCTGTGTTTGGACCTCATGACTCTGTATTTGGACCTCAGGACTCTGTATTTGGACCTCAGGACTCTGTGTTTGGACCTCATGACTCTGTATTTGGACCTCAGGACTCTGTATTTGGACCTCAGGACTCCTGCCATTGACACAACCAGCAGCTCTCTCTGGCGCCTCCTCCTGGCAGCAGCGAAAAAGGCTCTTGAAATGGATGACACA
>NW_027315834.1:49467741-49545241 GCF_026437365.1 Eucyclogobius newberryi
AGAGCAGTGGAAGTTAATGTCATGTGACCTGATAATGTTGCCTAATGGTAGCATATAAAGAGTAAACAGAATTGGACCGAGTACCGAACCCTGTGGCACACCGTAAATTACTTTAGAGCTTGGTGAGGAGCTCTGGTTTACATTAACAAATTGGAACCTATCAGATAGATAGGATTTAAACCAGCTGAGGGCTGTTCCTCCAACACCTACATCACATTCTAACCTCTGCAGTAGAATGTTGTGGTCGATGGTGTCAAACGCTGCGCTGAGGTCCAACAGAACCAGGATTGAGACCAGTCCATCGTCAGCGGCTAATAACAAATCATTTGTGACTTTAACTAGTGCAGTTTCAGTGCTGTGGTGGGCTCTGAAACCTGACTGGAAAACTTCAAATAAGTTATTGTCCTGCAGGTGGCGACAAAGCTGCTTTACTACAACTTTTTCAAGGATTTTAGAGACGAAGGGAAGATTTGAAATAGGTCTGTAGTTTACCAATAGGTCGGGATCTAGATTAGGCTTTTTCAGAAGAGGTTTAATGACGTCATGTTTGAAGGACTGTGGAACATAGCCACTTTCTACTGAAGTATTTATTATATTAAGAATAGGGTCTATAATTAGGGGGAGAATGTCTTTGAGGAGCTTGGAATGGGGTCTAGGACACAAGTGGAGCTTTTAGAGGACATAATGGCTGAAGTTATCTCTGTTTGATCAACAGCTGAACCTTTCTAAGTTTACAGGTGGATTTATATGAGACGTTAGATTTACAGCTTGGGCTAGTTCAGGGCTAATAGCGGGGGTAATTTCATCTAATTTATCTCTGATTGTTTTTATTTTATTATTAAAAAATAGGAGGAAATCATCAGAGCTAAGTGTAGCTGGGAGTGAGGGCTCTACTGCGCTGTGACAGTTTGTTAGCCTAGCTACAGTGCTGAAAAGGAATTTAGTGTTACTTTTGTTGACTTCTATTAGATTTGAATAATATCTGGTTTGGGCCTTACGCAGAGCCTGCTTATAGGACAGCAGGCAACTTTTCCATGCTTTTAGGGATTCTTCGGTGTGAGAGCGACGAAATAATCCCTCTAACTTTCTAACTTTTTGTTTATGTGAACGCAGTTCTTGGTTGTACCATGGGGAGGCGCTTTGACCTAATGACCTTCTGTTTTAACGGCGCGACAACGTCAAGAGCAGACTTCAGAGAATTCATGGTCAAGTCGACAAATTGATCACTTAAACTGGGACTAAAGCTGTTCTCAGCAGGATCACATGACATGATCACATGACATGATCACATGACATGTCACTGAATATTGGCTCCATTATTTCTTTGAATTTTGAGATAGATTTTTCAGATATTGTCCTTTTCATTATAACTTTATTTTGTGTGGCTGGATGATCTTTAAGAATAAACTGAAAGGTAATTAGGAAATGATCTGACAATATAGGGTTTTGAGGGAGGACAATGAGGTCACTAATCTCTGTTCCATACGTTAGGACAAGATCCAGAGTGTTCTTGTGAGTGTGAGTCGGTTTATTTACATTCTGAGTGAAACCAATGCTGTCTAACAAGGCGCTGAAGGCATTACTGAGAGAGTCATCACTCATGTTCACGTGGATATTAAAGTCTCCAACTATAACTATTTTATCCCAGGCTAACACTAAGTTTGATATAAAGTCAGAAAACTCTGTTAAAAACTCTGAATAGGACCAGGAGGTCGAGAGAAAACTATGAACAAAACTCCTTTATGGTTTTTCATATTTGGACATGTGATTGACAGCATAAGGCTTTCAAATGAGTGAAATGCATTGTTAGTTTTAGGGCTCATGAGTCGCTTGAGTGTGAGATCACTGCCACACCACCACCTCTGTGCTCCTGGAGGTGTGACAGGTAACATGGGTGGGTGGGGTTAACATGGGTGGGTGGGGTTAACATGGCTGGGTGGGGTTTACATGGGTGGGTGGGGTGGACTCATTTAGTCTGACGTAGTCGTCTTGTTGAAGCCACGTTTCAGTTAGAGCTAGAAGATCTATGTTATAGTCACTAATTAATTCATTAACTAAGAGCGATTTGGAGGAAATTGCTCTAATGTTTAGCAGTCCACATTTTACGTGTTTATTCATTTGTGTATTTGTGATTGTTATTTTCCTTAAGTTATTTGGTCTGACGCCTGAAATATTTTTTCTGAGATGTGACTTTTTGGCATTATTTGTACGAGGGACACGAGGGACACGAGGGACACGAGGGACACGAGGGACACACACAGTCTCTATCTGTCTTGAATCTGAACACTTCACATGTAACAGAACGGGCGAGAGTTCAGCGACAGAGGAGCGTCTTACACTGCTGCTCTGCGCCCGGGGCTCATCCCTAGATGGTCACTTAACACGACTAAGACTATCGGTCAAATTCCGAACTAATAGGGATGTACCCTCCGAAGTCGGATGGATGCCATCCCTGCGTATGAGCCCGGGCTTTCCCCAAAACGCACTCCAGTTATCAATAAAGACAACGTTGTTTTGAGGGCACCATCTGGATAACCAGTTGTTGAATGCTGAGAGACGGCTGTACAATTCAGCATTGATCCGATTGGGCAGAGGACCAGAAAATATTACAGTGTCCGACATCGACTTCGCTAGGTCACACACCGCGGCTACTTGAACTTTGAGCACCTCTGATTGTCTCCGCCGGGCGTCGTTACCGCCTGCGTGAACCACGACTCGCCGGAAACGGGTCCTACTCCGCTTTAAGATCCTAAGGTTTCCTTCGATGTCACCCATTCTGGCCCCCGGGTAACACCTAACGCTAGCAGCTGGCAGCTTCACGTCTCTAACAATAGAACTCCCGATTACAAGAGTTTCTCTCGTGTGTTCAGCGGGCGTGTGATCGCTGAGGGGAGAAAACCTATTATAGACGTGAAGCTCACGGCGCTCTGAGGTTCGGCGTTTAGCGCCTTGTCCCCTCCGAACTGTCACAAAATGGTCCCTATTCTGTTCCTGGTCTAGTCCCGGCTGCACGGGAGACGCTGAGGGGCTGAGCTCGGCCTTACTGCTACTGCTAATGCTAATGCTACGCCCTGCAGCGCGGTCCGGTAGCCCTCGCGCTAAAACCGAACTATAACTGGACTTAAGCTCCTCTAAACAGCGGATCCGCGCTTCTAACTCCGTAACCCTGGCAACCAAAACTACCACTACACTGCACTTCACGCACCTGTCATCAGAGAAGGAGCCAGGGTTCTGACTCGACATATGACAGCTCAAACAGGTAAAGGTAGATCCAGCCATGACGCTAGCGGCTAGGCTACGCTAGGCTAGTTCAGGCTGGAGCTAGAGAGTGAGGAGGGCTTTTTAATCCACGAAATACTGAAAAGTGAGCGGTTTGAGGCTCCGGATTGTTTGCGGAGAAATCAAACGTTCACTTTCGTGTATATGATGCGTAAATAGTGTGTATAATTCGTGGATTAATCGGTAAAAGGCTCTAAGAACGAACAGCTCTGAAAACGCGACACACTCACCGGAAATGACGTCACCGGAAAATCCCACTACAGCTGCTCCATGTGTCACCTCCAGATTTATAAAGTCTGTGTTAGCATCACTCACATAGTTAAAGCTTCAATCTGGAACATTCCCAATGTCTTTGAAAACTGCGGTCATAAAGCCTCTCCTAAAGAAGAGCAGTCTTGATGCTGCATTCCTGAGTCATGACTGGCCCATCTCTAATCTGACATTTTGGGACAAACTCCTTTCACAGATTTCCTCTTAATAAACGACTAATTTGATGTTTGTCAGGTTTTAGAGCTCATCACACTGAGACTGCTGTTGTCATGGTGACTGAGACTGCTGTTGTCAAGGTGACAAATGACATCCGCCTGAACACTGACACGGGCAAAGCCTCAGTCTTAATTCTGTTAGATCTGATGCTGCTTTTGACACTGTCCATCATGGGACACTCTTACAGAGACTAGAGGACAGGGTGGGACCCTCTTACAGAGACTAGAGGACTGGGTGGGCATCACTGGCCCCGCCCTAAACTGGTAAAGATCCTATCTAGAAGACAGGAAGTACTTTGTGTCTCAGACCACACCCCCCTGACCTGTGGGGGCCCCAAGGGTCAGTCCTGGGACCCCTTCTGTTCACCCTCTACATGCTGCTGTTAGGTCAGGGACCGGCCTCCTGCTGGTGCCAGAGTCAGGACCATGGGCGGAGCCAGGCCCTGGCTTTGGGGCTTGAGCCCCGGATCTCTGTCCATAAGCCCCGGATTTTTTAATGTTTTAAAAATACATTGTGACATCACTAAGTGGATAGAGCAACAGGTAGAGTGTTGGGTTGGAACGCAGGTGACTAGGATTCGAATCCAGCAGAGGCTTCAATTCTCTTTTACCCGTTTCATTGGTTATTTTGTTGAACTGATGTATAATTGGCTGTATGTAGAAAGTGGGCGGGAGCGTAGAAAGTGCGCGGAGTTTACAGCACGTCATACAATCTGACCAATTTGGCCTTTTCTATCATTTAACTGAGGTTTTGCAAAAAGTGAAGGACACAAGAGCAGATCGACTGGAAAAGAGACATTCAGAACATGAGCTGAAAAACAAAGTTTATCTAACGTAGAAGAGACAACAACAGCACATAATGGTTCAAACCATGAGATCATTGTGGCTGTAGCAGTGGCTCAGGTTTGATTCATCTACAAAGCTAAAGCAGAGAAACTACAGGACAAACAGCTCATGAGGAAGGTGTCTGCTAAAGGTCAGACTGACTTTTACTTTCAATAAAGATCAGAGTAATTCTAAAACAGCCCTTCATCCTTTAGGGGCTGACGAGCCTAGACAGCAGAGCATCAGTCTGTGGATCTTAGTGATGTGAGTTCGAGCCCTGTTTTAAAGAACACCAAGATGTACAATTTCTTGAATAACTAAATGTCACCTCTGCTGTT
Source organism: Eucyclogobius newberryi (assembly GCF_026437365.1). Taxonomy (NCBI): domain Eukaryota; kingdom Metazoa; phylum Chordata; class Actinopteri; order Gobiiformes; family Gobiidae; genus Eucyclogobius; species Eucyclogobius newberryi. Next base: position 49,472,669 of record NW_027315834.1, read on the forward strand.
CTGTTCAACCTTTTTTGGAGGGAGGAGCTCTCTCAGAAGGCAAAAAGTCTGTCTTTGCCTTTGGAGGGTTTCTGTCTGTTACTGTCTGTAACTGTCTGTAACTGTCTGTTACTGTCTGTAACTGTCTGTAACTGTCTGTAACTGTCTGTAACTGTCTGTAACTGTCTGTAACTGTCTGTAACTGTCTGTAACTGTCTGTAACTGTCTGTAACTGTCTGTAACTGTCTGTTACTGTCTGTAACTGTCTGTTACTGTCTGTAACTGTCTGTAACTGTCTGTAACTGTCTGTAACTGTCTGTTACTGTCTGTAACTGTCTGTAACTGTCTGTAACTGTCTGTAACTGTCTGTAACTGTCTGTAACTGTCTGTAACTGTCTGTAACTGTCTGTAACTGTCTGTAACTGTCTGTAACTGTCTGTTACTGTCTGTTACTGTCTGTAACTGTCTGTTACTGTCTGTAACTGTCTGTAACTGTCTGTAACTGTCTGTAACTGTCTGTTACTGTCTGTAACTGTCTGTAACTGTCTGTAACTGTCTGTAACTGTCTGTAACTGTCTGTAACTGTCTGTAACTGTCTGTAACTGTCTGTAACTGTCTGTAACTGTCTGTTACTGTCTGTTACTGTCTGTAACTGTCTGTTACTGTCTGTAACTGTCTGTAACTGTCTGTAACTGTCTGTAACTGTCTGTTACTGTCTGTAACTGTCTGTAACTGTCTGTAACTGTCTGTAACTGTCTGTAACTGTCTGTAACTGTCTGTAACTGTCTGTAACTGCACTAAAACCACATCATATTGGCCAGAATGAACCCCCTCCCTTTCTTTTTGGGCTAAGCCCCGGATGTTTAGAATGTCTGGCTCCGCCTCTGGTCAGGACTAAACATGGACCGGCCTCCTGCTGGTGCCAGAGTCAGGACTAAACATGGACCGGCCTCCTGCTGGTGCCAGAGTCAGGACTAAACATGGACCGGCCTCCTGCTGGTGCCAGAGTCAGGACTAAACATGGACCGGCCTCCTGCTGGTGCCAGAGTCAGGACTAAACATGGACCGGCCTCCTGCTGGTGCCAGAGTCAGGACTAAACATGGACCGGCCTCCTGCTGGTGCCAGAGTCAGGACTAAACATGGACCGGCCTCCTGCTGGTGCCAGAGTCAGGACTAAACATGGACCGGCCTCCTGCTGGTGCCAGAGTCAGGACTAAACATGGACCGGCCTCCTGCTGGTGCCAGAGACAGGACTAAACATGGACCGGCCTCCTGCTGGTGCCAGAGTCGGGACTAAACATGGACCGGCCTCCTGCTGGTGCCAGAGTCAGGACTAAACATGGACCGGCCTCCTGCTGGTGCCAGAGTCAGGACTAAACATGGACCGGCCTCCTGCTGGTGCCAGAGACAGGACTAAACATGGACCGGCCTCCTGCTGGTGCCAGAGTCGGGACTAAACATGGACCGGCCTCCTGCTGGTGCCAGAGTCAGGACTAAACATGGACCGGCCTCCTGCTGGTGCCAGAGTCAGGACATGTGACTGAGAGGATTTTTCTTTGCACTCTTCTCTTTTATTTCTGAAACTGTTTTGTGATTTTAATGCATTTTTCCTGTTGTGTGAAACACTTTGAATTGAATTTTGAAGAAGGGCGAGAGGAAGTGTAGAGGACAAAACACCAAAGAAGAAGAAGAAGAAGATGAGGAGGAGGAAGAACAGGATCTCATGCGCTTTGAATTTGTGGGCTTTGAACTGAAGAATAAAGTCTAAAGAATAAAGTCTAAAGAATAAAGTCTAAAGAATAAAGTCTAAAGAATAAAGTCTAAAGAATAAAGTCTAAAGAATAAAGTCTAAAGAATAAAGTCTAAAGAATAAAGTCTAAAGAATAAAGTCTGGTGCTAATGTAAAACTTGACTATTTAAGACCTTGCTCCTGGCTGCACCTCCCAACAGGAAGTCACATTTCCTCTTCAAAGGATTTAACTACAGCATTTTTCTCCTGCTCGACTCTGCTCCTGTAAGTACTGCTAATACTGCTGTAAGTACTGCTAATACTGCTGGAGGTACTGCAAATACTGCTGTAAGTACTGCAAATACTGCTGTAAGTACTGCTAATACTGCTGGAGGTACTGCTAATACTGCTGTAAGTACTGCTAATACTGCTGTAAGTACTGCTAATACCTATACTACTGTGGAACTAATGAAAAGAGCAACAAATATTTCAAATACTGCAGTTCTCAAATGTACTTCATGTGCGTTGAAAGTTGAAGTTTTTCTTGAACTTCCCTGATTTAAACTTAATTCAAACAATTTATCAGATTGTTTGTTCTCTCATAAAACTTTAAATACTTTAAATACAATGAATATTATGTATTTTTTTAGTCCTGGTTGAGTCCAGGTTTGGTCCTGGTTTGGTCCTGGTTTGGTCCTGGTTTGGTCCTGGTCTAAACCTGGTTCAGACCTGTTTTTGTCCTTTTCTGTCTCTTCAGTTGATCCAAGATGGCGTCTCTGATGGAGGACGAGGTTTTTCGCTCTTTTCTCAAATACGGGGCGATTGTCACCGTCAAACTGCTGCTGATGGGGCCTCTGACCGCGTATTACCGCTTCACCAGGAAGGTACCACCGATCCCGATACCGATACCACCGATACTACCAATACTTGACTCTGAACGGTCGGGCTGAAGCTGCTTTTTCGTTCCAGGCGTTTGAAAACGTGGAAGACGCAGCGGTTCATTCTTCAAAGCCAGACGACAAGAAGCGTCTGGTGAGGAAGGACGAGGACGTGGAGCTAGTGCGCAGGTACTAGAACCACTCAGAACATAGAACCACTCAGAACATAGAACCACTCAGAACATAGAACCACTCAGAACATAGAACCACTCAGAACATAGAACCACTCAGAACCAATACATAGCTCACGATACGATAATATCGCGATATCGCGATTATCGATATATTGTCTATAATAACTTTAAGCATCATATGTTTAAAGAAATCCTTTTTTGTAAATTTATCTCAATTTATTTTTTGTTGAAACACAATGATAAATAAACAACTTGTTTCCTATTTGTTAAAAAGGCTCATGATATAATAAATCCATGGTCTCGCGTCTCACTTTTATTTTCTTCATCCGACGGCATTTCCGTGTCCGTTTATGACTTCTTCCGCCCACAGTCGATCTCGCCCTGTGGCCCCCGAACGAACTCCAAAGAAGTGTCTCTTCACTAATCAAGGCGCTGAAGGCATTACTGAGAGAGTCATCGCTCACGTTCACCTGGATATTAAAGGCTCCAGCTATAACTACTTTATCCCAGGCTAACTCTAAGTTTGATCTAAAGTCAGAAAACTTGGTTAAAAACCTCCCTGGACCTCCTCCTCCCTGCACCTCCTCCCTGCACCACCTCCTCCTCCCTGCACCTCCTCCCTGCACCTCCTCCTCCTCCCTGCACCTCCTCCCTGCAGCTCCTCCTCCTCCCTGCAGCAGCTCCTCCTCCCTGCAGCTCCTCCTCCTCCCTGCACCTCCTCCCTGCAGCTCCTCCTCCTCCCTGCAGCAGCTCCTCCTCCCTGCAGCTCCTCCTCCTCCCTGCACCTCCTCCCTGCACCTCCCCCTCCTCCCTGCAGCTCCTCCCTGCAGCTCCTCCTCCTCCCTGCAGCAGCTCCTCCTCCCTGGACCTCCCCCTCCTCCCTGCAGCTCCTCCTCCTCCCTGCACCACCTCTTCCTCTCTGGACCTCCTCTGAAGGTGTTTGTGCTGCAGGTGCCATCAGAATGACCTGGAGAACATCGTGCCCTTCGTGCTCATCGGGCTGATGTACTCGCTGACCGGTCCTGACCCGTCCTGGGCCCTGCTGCATTTCCGGGTCTTCACCGCGTCTCGTCTCTTCCACACGGTGGCGTTCATCCACGCTCTGCCACAGCCGTCCAGAGGCCTGAGCTGGATCCTGGGGCTTCTGACCACTCTGTCCATGTCCCACAGCGTCATCCACAGCGTCATCTTCCACTGAAACACCCACTCTGACCGCTCTGACCGCTCTGTCCCCTGGGACCACTCTGACCGCTCTGACCGCTCTACACTCTGACCGCTCCGACCGCTCTGTGCACTCTGTCCCCTGGGACCACTCTGACCACTCTGACCATGTCCCACAGCCTCTTCTTTCACTGAAACATTTCCTGCAGCACATGTCCTCCTCTCCTTAATACTGTCCTTTAACTTGTTATGGCAGGAGAAGGATCTAAAGGATCTGAAGGATCTGAAGGATCTGAAGGATCTGAAGGATCTGAAGGATCTGAAGGTTCTGAAGGATCTGAGGGTTCTGAAGGATCTGAAGGATCTAAAGGATCTGAAGGATCTGAAGGATCTAAAGGATCTGAAGGATCTGAAGGATCTGAAGGATCTGAAGGGTCTAAAGGGTCTAAAGGGTCTAAAGGGTCTAAAGGATCTAAAGGATCTGAAGGTTCTGAAGGTTCTGAAGGTTCTGAAGGATCTAAAGGATCTAAAGGATCTAAAGGATCTAAAGGATCTGAAGGATCTGAAGGATCTGAAGGATCTGAAGGATCTGAAGGATCTGAAGGATCTGAAGGGTCTAAAGGGTCTAAAGGATCTAAAGGATCTAAAGGATCTGAAGGATCTGAAGGATCTGAAGGATCTGAAGGATCTGAAGGATCTGAAGGATCTGAAGGGTCTAAAGGATCTAAAGGATCTAAAGGATCTGAAGGATCTGAAGGATCTGAAGAATCTGAAGGATCTGAAGGTTCTGAAGGATCTGAAGGATCTGAAGGATCTGAAGGATCTAAAGGCATGAGCTTTACAAACACTCTGAAATATGTGTGAGAAAGTGGAGAGGATCTTCTCTCTTCAGAATGTCTTTTGTCATTTTCTCATTAAACGTTTCTATTTTCTGATCTGAGTTGTGGTTCCTTTACTGTGGTTTATGCTCATGAACTGTCCACAAAAAGATGAATGTCTCCATGACGTCTAAACCCTGAATGACGTAGTCTAAACCAGGGGCCCCCAACCTTTTTTGCACCACAGACCGGAATAATGTAGGTTTTATTCTCATGGACCGGTGTACCAGTTTATGTCGCGCTCAGGATGACTTGCTCGGAAGTGGGCGGGGCTTAGGCTTCCATTCGATTCAGCTCCGAAAAGACACGTTTGTACATTAAGTGTTCCAGAAGATCTGAATATGAGTGACATAAGGTCAAGTTCCACGTGTCCTCACTGTTCTGACCGCTGGAGCTCATCCCAGGAAGATATGGGGGCCGCACGCTGTAGGGGCCGCACGCTGTAGGGGCCGCACGCTGTAGGGGCCGCACGCTGTAGGGGCCGCACGCTGTAGGGGCCGCACGCTGTAGGGGCCGCACGCTGTAGGGGCCGCACGCTGTAGGGGCCGCACGCTGTAGGGGCCGCACGCTGTAGGGGCCCTGTGCTTGTTCCTGTGCATGAGGCGGTCCCATCAGGAGTGATGGAGACAATGACCCCCAGTGTGTTTGAGTCTGATGTGGAGTTTGTCTTGTTGCCGTCTCGACACAGGAAGTTGAGCTCAAACTCTTGTAACAGTAAAAACAGGTGATCGTGGAGACGTGTCCAAAAACCCCTCTGGCTCCTCGTCTGCTCCTCGTCTGCTCCTCGTCTGCTCCTCGTCTGCTCCTCGTCTGCTCCTCGTCTGACTCCTCGTCTGCTCCTCGTCTGCCTCCTCGTCTGCTCCTCGTCTGCCTCCTCGTCTGCTCCTCGTCTGACTCTTCGTCTGCTCGTCTGCTCCTCGTCTGCCTCCTCGTCTGCTCCTCGTCTGCTCCTCGTCTGCCTCCTCGTCTGCTCCTCGTCTGCTCCTCGTCTGGCTCCTCGTCTGGCTCCTCGTCTGCTCCTCGTCTGCTCCTCGTCTGCTCCTCGTCTGACTCCTCGTCTGCTCCTCGTCTGACTCCTCGTCTGCTCCTCGTCTGACTCCTCGTCTGCTCCTCGTCTGACTCCTCGTCTGCTCCTCGTCTGCCTCCTCGTCTGCTCCTCGTCTGCCTCCTCGTCTGCTCCTCGTCTGACTCTTCGTCTGCTCGTCTGCTCCTCGTCTGCCTCCTCGTCTGCTCCTCGTCTGCTCCTCGTCTGCCTCCTCGTCTGCTCCTCGTCTGCTCCTCGTCTGCCTCCTCGTCTGACTCTTCGTCTGCTCGTCTGCTCCTCGTCTGCCTCCTCGTCTCCTCCTCGTCTGCTCCTCGTCTGCTCCTCGTCTGCCTCCTCGTCTGCTCCTTGTCTGCTCCTCGTCTGCTGCTCGTCTGACTCCTCGTCTGCTCCTCGTCTGCTCCTCGTCTGCTGCTCGTCTGACTCCTCGTCTGACTCTTCGTCTGCTCCTCGTCTGCTCCTCGTCTGACTCCTCGTCTGATCCTCGTCTGCTCCTCGTCTGGCTCCTCGTCTGCTCCTCGTCTGCTCCTCGTCTGGCTCCTCGTCTGCTCCTCATCTGACTCCTCGTCTGACTCCTCGTCTGCTCCTCGTCTGCTCCTCGTCTGCTCCTCGTCTGCTCGTCTGCTCCTCGTCTGCTCCTCGTCTGCTCCTCGTCTGCTCCGCGTCTGCTCGTCTGCTCCTCGTCTGCTCCTCGTCTGCTCCTCGTCTGCTCCTCGTCTGCCTCCTCGTCTGCTCCTCGTCTGCTCCTCGTCTGCTCCTCGTCTGCTCCTCGTCTGACTCTTCGTCTGCTCGTCTGCTCCTCGTCTGCTCCTCGTCTGCTCCTCGTCTGCTCCTCGTCTGCTCCTCGTCTGCTCCTCGTCTGCTGCTCGTCTGACTCCTCGTCTGACTCTTCGTCTGCTCGTCTGCTCCTCGTCTGCTCCTCGTCTGCCTCCTCGTCTGCTCCTCGTCTGCTCCTCGTCTGCCTCCTCGTCTGACTCTTCGTCTGCTCGTCTGCTCCTCGTCTGCTCCTCGTCTGCCTCCTCGTCTGCTCCTCGTCTGCTCCTCGTCTGACTCTTCGTCTGCTCCTCGTCTGCTCCTCGTCTGACTCTTCGTCTGCTCCTCGTCTGCTCCTCGTCTGACTCCTCGTCTGCTCCTCGTCTGCTGCTCGTCTGACTCCTCGTCTGACTCTTCGTCTGCTCCTCGTCTGCTCCTCGTCTGACTCCTCGTCTGACTCCTCGTCTGACTCTTCGTCTGCTCGTCTGCTCCTCGTCTGCTGCTCGTCTGACTCCTCGTCTGACTCCTCGTCTGCTCCTCGTCTGCTCCTCGTCTGGCTCCTCGTCTGCTCCTCATCTGACTCCTCGTCTGACTCCTCGTCTGCTCCTCGTCTGCTCCTCGTCTGCTCCTCGTCTGCTCGTCTGCTCGTCTGCTCCTCGTCTGCTCCTCGTCTGCTCCTCGTCTGCTCCGCGTCTGCTCGTCTGCTCCTCGTCTGCTCCTCGTCTGCTCCTCGTCTGCTCCTCGTCTGCCTCCTCGTCTGCTCCTCGTCTGCTCCTCGTCTGCTCCTCGTCTGCTCCTCGTCTGACTCTTCGTCTGCTCGTCTGCTCCTCGTCTGCTCCTCGTCTGCCTCCTCGTCTGCTCGTCTGCTCGTCTGCTCGTCTGCTCCTCGTCTGCTCCTCGTCTGCTCCTCGTCTGCTCCTCGTCTGCTCCTCGTCTGCTCCTCGTCTGCTGCTCGTCTGACTCCTCGTCTGACTCTTCGTCTGCTCGTCTGCTCCTCGTCTGCTCCTCGTCTGCCTCCTCGTCTGCTCCTCGTCTGCTCCTCGTCTGCCTCCTCGTCTGACTCTTCGTCTGCTCGTCTGCTCCTCGTCTGCCTCCTCGTCTGCTCCTCGTCTGCTCCTCGTCTGCCTCCTCGTCTGCTCCTCGTCTGCTCCTCGTCTGCCTCCTCGTCTGACTCTTCGTCTGCTCGTCTGCTCCTCGTCTGCCTCCTCGTCTCCTCCTCGTCTGCTCCTCGTCTGCTCCTCGTCTGCCTCCTCGTCTGCTCCTTGTCTGCTCCTCGTCTGCTGCTCGTCTGACTCCTCGTCTGCTCCTCGTCTGCTCCTCGTCTGCTGCTCGTCTGACTCCTCGTCTGACTCTTCGTCTGCTCCTCGTCTGCTCCTCGTCTGACTCCTCGTCTGATCCTCGTCTGCTCCTCGTCTGGCTCCTCGTCTGCTCCTCGTCTGCTCCTCGTCTGCTCCTCGTCTGCCTCCTCGTCTGCTCCTCGTCTGCTCCTCGTCTGCTCCTCGTCTGCTCCTCGTCTGACTCTTCGTCTGCTCGTCTGCTCCTCGTCTGCTCCTCGTCTGCTCCTCGTCTGCTCCTCGTCTGCTCCTCGTCTGCTCCTCGTCTGCTGCTCGTCTGACTCCTCGTCTGACTCTTCGTCTGCTCGTCTGCTCCTCGTCTGCTCCTCGTCTGCCTCCTCGTCTGCTCCTCGTCTGCTCCTCGTCTGCCTCCTCGTCTGACTCTTCGTCTGCTCGTCTGCTCCTCGTCTGCTCCTCGTCTGCCTCCTCGTCTGCTCCTCGTCTGCTCCTCGTCTGACTCTTCGTCTGCTCCTCGTCTGCTCCTCGTCTGACTCTTCGTCTGCTCCTCGTCTGCTCCTCGTCTGACTCCTCGTCTGCTCCTCGTCTGCTGCTCGTCTGACTCCTCGTCTGACTCTTCGTCTGCTCCTCGTCTGCTCCTCGTCTGACTCCTCGTCTGACTCCTCGTCTGACTCTTCGTCTGCTCGTCTGCTCCTCGTCTGACTCCTCGTCTGACTCCTCGTCTGCTCCTCGTCTGCTCCTCGTCTGGCTCCTCGTCTGCTCCTCATCTGACTCCTCGTCTGACTCCTCGTCTGCTCCTCGTCTGCTCCTCGTCTGCTCCTCGTCTGCTCGTCTGCTCGTCTGCTCCTCGTCTGCTCCTCGTCTGCTCCTCGTCTGCTCCGCGTCTGCTCGTCTGCTCCTCGTCTGCTCCTCGTCTGCTCCTCGTCTGCTCCTCGTCTGCCTCCTCGTCTGCTCCTCGTCTGCTCCTCGTCTGCTCCTCGTCTGCTCCTCGTCTGACTCTTCGTCTGCTCGTCTGCTCCTCGTCTGCTCCTCGTCTGCCTCCTCGTCTGCTCGTCTGCTCGTCTGCTCGTCTGCTCCTCGTCTGCTCCTCGTCTGCTCCTCGTCTGCTCCTCGTCTGCTCCTCGTCTGCTCCTCGTCTGCTGCTCGTCTGACTCCTCGTCTGACTCTTCGTCTGCTCGTCTGCTCCTCGTCTGCTCCTCGTCTGCCTCCTCGTCTGCTCCTCGTCTGCTCCTCGTCTGCCTCCTCGTCTGACTCTTCGTCTGCTCGTCTGCTCCTCGTCTGCTCCTCGTCTGCTCCTCGTCTGCCTCCTCGTCTGCTCCTCGTCTGCTCCTCGTCTGCTCCTCGTCTGACTCTTCGTCTGCTCCTCGTCTGCTCCTCGTCTGACTCTTCGTCTGCTCCTCGTCTGCTCCTCGTCTGACTCCTCGTCTGCTCCTCGTCTGCTGCTCGTCTGACTCCTCGTCTGACTCTTCGTCTGCTCCTCGTCTGCTCCTCGTCTGACTCCTCGTCTGCTCCTCGTCTGCTCCTCGTCTGCTCCTCGTCTGACTCCTCGTCTGACTCCTCGTCTGCTCCTCGTCTGCTCCTCGTCTGACTCCTCGTCTGCTCCTCGTCTGCTCCTCGTCTGCTCCTCGTCTGCCTCCTCGTCTGCTCCTCGTCTGCTCCTCGTCTGCTGCTCGTCTGCTCCTCGTCTGCTCCTCGTCTGACTCCTCGTCTGCTCCTCGTCTGCTCCTCGTCTGACTCCTCGTCTGCTCCTCGTCTGCTCCTCGTCTGCTCCTCGTCTGCCTCCTCGTCTGCTCCTCGTCTGCTCCTCGTCTGCTGCTCGTCTGACTCTTCGTCTGCTCGTCTGCTCCTCGTCTGCCTCCTCGTCTCCTCCTCGTCTGCTCCTCGTCTGCTCCTCGTCTGCCTCCTCGTCTGCTCCTCGTCTGCTCCTCGTCTGCTGCTCGTCTGCTCCTCGTCTGCTCCTCGTCTGACTCCTCGTCTGACTCTTCGTCTGCTCGTCTGCTCCTCGTCTGACTCCTCGTCTGACTCCTCGTCTGACTCCTCGTCTGACTCCTCGTCTGCTCCTCGTCTGGCTCCTCGTCTGCTCCTCGTCTGCTCCTCGTCTGCCTCCTCGTCTGACTCTTCGTCTGCTCCTCGTCTGCTCCTCGTCTGGCTCCTCGTCTGCTCCTCGTCTGACTCTTCGTCTGCTCCTCGTCTGCTCCTCGTCTGACTCCTCGTCTGCTCCTCGTCTGCTCCTCGTCTGACTCCTCGTCTGCTCCTCGTCTGACTCCTCGTCTGGCTCCTCGTCTGCTCCTCGTCTGCTCCTCGTCTGGCTCCTCGTCTGCTCCTCGTCTGCTCCTCGTCTGGCTCCTCGTCTGCTCCTCGTCTGACTCCTCGTCTGACTCTTCGTCTGCTCGTCTGCTCCTCGTCTGACTCCTCGTCTGACTCCTCGTCTGATCCTCGTCTGCTCCTCGTCTCCTCCTCGTCTGACTCCTCGTCTGACTCCTCGTCTGCTCCTCGTCTGCTCCTCGTCTGCTCCTCGTCTGCCTCCTCGTCTGCCTCCTCGTCTGCTCCTCGTCTGCCTCCTCGTCTGACTCCTCGTCTGACTCCTCGTCTGCTCCTCGTCTGCTCCTCGTCTAATCCTCGTCTGCTCCTCGTCTGCTCCTCGTCTGCTCCTCGTCTGCTCCTCGTCTGACTCCTCGTCTGAATCCTCGTCTGCTCCTCGTCTGCTCCTCGTCTGCTCCTCGTCTAATCCTCGTCTGCTCCTCGTCTGCTCCTCGTCTGCTCCTCGTCTGCTCCTCGTCTGACTCCTCGTCTGAATCCTCGTCTGCTCCTCGTCTGCTCCTCGTCTGCTGCTCGTCTGACTCCTCGTCTGACTCTTCATCTGCTCCTCGTCTGCTCCTGGTCTGCTCCTCGTCTGGCTCCTCGTCTGACTCCTCGTCTGCTCCTCGTCTGCTCCTCGTCTGACTCCTCGTCTGACTCCTCGTCTGACTCCTCGTCTGCTCCTCGGCTGCTCCTCGTCTGCTCCTCGTCTGACTCCTCGTCTGCTCCTCGTATGCTCCTCGTCTGCTCCTCGTATGCTCCTCGTCTGGCTCCTCGTCTGCTCCTCGTCTGACTCCTCGTCTGACTCCTCGTCTGCTCCTCGTCTGCTCCTCGTCTGCCTCCTCGTCTGACTCTTCGTCTGCTCGTCTGCTCCTCGTCTGCTCCTCGTCTGCCTCCTCGTCTTACTCCTCGTCTGCTCCTCGTCTGCTCCTCGTCTGCTCCTCGTCTGACTCCTCGTCTGCTCCTCGTCTGACTCCTCGTCTGCTCCTCGTCTGCTCCTCGTCTGCCTCCTCGTCTTACTCCTCGTCTTACTCCTCGTCTGCTCCTCGTCTGCTCCTCGTCTGACTCCTCGTCTGCCTCCTCGTCTGCTCCTCGTCTGACTCCTCGTCTGCCTCCTCGTCTGCTCCTCGTCTGCCTCCTCGTCTGGCTCCTCGTCTGGCTCCTCGTCTGCTCCTCGTCTGCTCCTCGTCTGGCTCCTCGTCTGACTCCTCGTCTGCTCCTCGTCTGCTCCTCGTCTGCTCCTCGTCTGCCTCCTCGTCTGCTCCTCGTCTGGTCCTCGTCTGCTCCTCGTCTGACTCCTCGTCTTACTCCTCGTCTGCTCCTCGTCTGCTCCTCGTCTGCTCCCCGTCTGACTCCTCGTCTGCCTCCTCGTCTGCTCCTCGTCTGCCTCCTCGTCTGGCTCCTCGTCTGGCTCCTCGTCTGCTCCTCGTCTGCTCCTCGTCTGCTCCTCGTCTTCTCCTCGTCTAATCCTCGTCTGCTCCTCGTCTGCTCCTCGTCTGCTCCTCGTCTGCTCCTCGTCTGCTCCTCGTCTGCCTCCTCGTCTGCTCCTCGTCTGACTCCTCGTCTGACTCCTCGTCTGCTCCTCGTCTGCTCCTCGTCTGACTCCTCGTCTGACTCCTCGTCTGACTCCTCGTCTGCTCCTCGTCTTCTCCTCGTCTAATCCTCGTCTGACTCCTCGTCTGACTCCTCGTCTGACTCCTCGTCTGCTCCTCGTCTTCTCCTCGTCTAATCCTCGTCTGCTCCTCGTCTGCTCCTCGTCTGCTCCTCGTCTGACTCCTCGTCTGACTCCTCGTCTGCTCCTCGTCTGCTCCTCGTCTGACTCCTCGTCTGACTCCTCGTCTGACTCCTCGTCTGCTCCTCGTCTGCTCCTCGTCTGCTCCTCGTCTGCTTCCTCGTCTGCTCCTCGTCTGCTCCTCGTCTGCTCCTCGTCTGCTCCTCGTCTGCTCCTCGTCTGCTCCTCGTCTGACTCCTCGTCTGCCTCCTCGTCTGCTCCTCGTCTGCTCCTCGTCTGCCTCCTCGTCTGCTCCTCGTCTGACTCCTCGTCTGCTCCTCGTCTGCTCCTCGTCTGCTCCTCGTCTGCTCCTCCTCTGCTCCTCGTCTGCTCCTCGTCTGACTCCTCGTCTGCTCCTCGTCTGCTCCTCGTCTGCTCCTCGTCTGCTCCTCGTCTGCTCCTCACTTGGACTTTTCAACTTTGCAAAAACGCTCTTCAAAGACTTTTGTTTTTTAAAATTTTCGCTGTTTTTTGTTCTACTTTTGGGCAGCGTGTTTGATGCGACGCGTCCGCGATAACGTATGCTCGTATCACGTATAATGCTCGTATCACGTATAATGCTCGTGTCACGTATAATGCAGGTGTCACGTATAATGCTCGTATCACGTATAATGCTCGTGTCACGTATAATGCAGGTGTCACGTATAATGCAGGTGTCACGTATAATGCTCGTATCACGTATAATGCTCGTGTCACGTATAATGCAGGTGTCACGTATAATGCAGGTGTCACGTATAATGCAGGTGTCACGTATAATGCTCGTGTCACGTATAATGCAGGTGTCACGTATAATGCAGGTGTCACGTATAATGCTCGTATCACGTATAATGCTCGTGTCACGTATAATGCTCGTGTCACGTATAATGCTCGTGTCACGTATAATGCTTGTGTCACGTATAAGGCAGGTGTCACGTATAATGCTCGTGTCACGTATAATGCAGGTGTCACGTATAATGCTTGTGTCACGTATAAGGCAGGTGTCACGTATAATGCAGGTGTCACGTATAATGCTTGTGTCACGTATAATGCAGGTGTCACGTATAATGCTCGTATCACGTATAATGCTCGTGTCACGTATAATGCAGGTGTCACGTATAATGCAGGTGTCACGTATAATGCAGGTGTCACGTATAATGCTCGTATCACGTATAATGCTCGTGTCACGTATAATGCAGGTGTCACGTATAATGCAGGTGTCACGTATAATGCAGGTGTCACGTATAATGCTTTTGTCACGTATAATGCAGGTGTCACGTATAATGCAGGTGTCACGTATACTGCTCGTATCACGTATAATGCTCGTGTCACGTATAATGCAGGTGTCACGTATAATGCAGGTGTCACGTATAATGCAGGTGTCACGTATAATGCTCGTGTCACGTATAATGCAGGTGTCACGTATAATGCAGGTGTCACGTATAATGCTCGTATCACGTATAATGCTCGTGTCACGTATAATGCTCGTGTCACGTATAATGCTCGTGTCACGTATAATGCTTGTGTCACGTATAAGGCAGGTGTCACGTATAATGCTCGTGTCACGTATAATGCAGGTGTCACGTATAATGCTTGTGTCACGTATAAGGCAGGTGTCACGTATAATGCAGGTGTCACGTATAATGCTTGTGTCACGTATAATGCAGGTGTCACGTATAATGCTCGTATCACGTATAATGCTCGTGTCACGTATAATGCAGGTGTCACGTATAATGCAGGTGTCACGTATAATGCAGGTGTCACGTATAATGCTCGTATCACGTATAATGCTCGTGTCACGTATAATGCAGGTGTCACGTATAATGCAGGTGTCACGTATAATGCAGGTGTCACGTATAATGCTTGTGTCACGTATAATGCAGGTGTCACGTATAATGCAGGTGTCACGTATAATGCTCGTATCACGTATAATGCTCGTGTCACGTATAATGCAGGTGTCACGTATAATGCAGGTGTCACGTATAATGCAGGTGTCACGTATAATGCTCGTGTCACGTATAATGCAGGTGTCACGTATAATGCAGGTGTCACGTATAATGCTCGTATCACGTATAATGCTCGTGTCACGTATAATGCTCGTGTCACGTATAATGCTCGTGTCACGTATAATGCTTGTGTCACGTATAAGGCAGGTGTCACGTATAATGCTCGTGTCACGTATAATGCAGGTGTCACGTATAATGCTTGTGTCACGTATAAGGCAGGTGTCACGTATAATGCAGGTGTCACGTATAATGCGCGTGTCACGTATAATGCTCGTGTCACGTATCATGCAGGTGTCACGTATAATGCAGGTGTCACGTATAATGCTCGTGTCACGTATAATGCTCGTGTCACGTATAATGCAGGTGTCACGTATAATGCTCGTGTCACGTATAATGCTCGTGTCACGTATAATGCAGGTGTCACGTATAATGCAGGTGTCACGTATAATGCAGGTGTCACGTATAATGCTTGTGTCACGTATAATGCTCGTGTCACGTATAATGCAGGTGTCACGTATAATGCTCGTGTCACGTATAATGCTCGTGTCACGTATAATGCAGGTGTCACGTATAATGCTTGTGTCACGTATAATGCAGGTGTCACGTATAATGCAGGTGTCACGTATAATGCTCGTGTCACGTATAATGCTCGTGTCACGTATAATGCTCGTGTCACGTATAATCCAGGTGTCACGTATAATGCAGGTGTCACGTATAATGCTCGTGTCACGTATAATGCAGGTGTCACGTATAATGCAGGTGTCACGTATAATGCTCGTGTCACGTATAATGCAGGTGTCACGTATAATGCAGGTGTCACGTATAATGCAGGTGTCACGTATAATGCTCGTGTCACGTATAATGCAGGTGTCACGTATAATGCAGGTGTCACGTATAATGCAGGTGTCACGTATAATGCTCGTGTCACGTATAATGCTCGTGTCACGTATAATGCTCGTGTCACGTATAATGCAGGTGTCACGTATAATGCAGGTGTCACGTATAATGCTCGTGTCACGTATAATGCAGGTGTCACGTATAATGCAGGTGTCACGTATAATGCTCGTGTCACGTATAATGCAGGTGTCACGTATAATGCAGGTGTCACGTATAATGCAGGTGTCACGTATAATGCTCGTGTCACGTATAATGCAGGTGTCACATATGATGCTCGTGTAACATATAATGCAGGTGTCACGTATAATGCAGGTGTCACGTATAATGCAGGTGTCACGTATAATGCTCGTGTCACGTATAATGCAGGTGTCACGTATAATGCAGGTGTCACGTATAATGCAGGTGTCACGTATAATGCAGGTGTCACGTATAATGCTCGTGTCACGTATAATGCAGGTGTCACGTATAATGCTCGTGTCACGTATAATGCAGGTGTCACATATGATGCTCGTGTAACATATAATGCAGGTGTCACGTATAATGCAGGTGTCACGTATAATGCAGGTGTCACGTATAATGCAGGTGTCACGTATAATGCAGGTGTCACGTATAATGCAGGTGTCACGTATAATGCTCGTGTCACGTATAATGCAGGTGTCACGTATAATGCAGGTGTCACGTATAATGCAGGTGTCACGTATAATGCTCGTGTCACGTATAATGCAGATGTCACGTATAATGCTCGTGTCACGTATAATGCAGGTGTCACGTATAATGCAGGTGTCACGTATAATGCTCGTGTCACGTATAATGCAGGTGTCACGTATAATGCAGGTGTCACGTATAATGCATAATGCAGGTGTCACGTATAATGCAGGTGTCACGTATAATGCAGGTGTCACGTATAATGCAGGTGTCACGTATAATGCAGGTGTCACGTATAATGCAGGTGTCACGTATAATGCTCGTGTCACGTATAATGCAGGTGTCACGTATAATGCAGGTGTCACGTATAATGCATAATGCAGGTGTCACGTATAATGCAGGTGTCACGTATAATGCAGGTGTCACGTATAATGCAGGTGTCACGTATAATGCAGGTGTCAGTGATGTTCTGGTGCAGGACAAGAGCAGAGATAATATACTTCATTATATTGAATGGATTTCCTCTAAGTTCATGACACATCCACAGACGAGCTTCAGTGTCACGAGGACAAAGTCCTGTCACTGAGAGATTATTGACTGTTGTGGACCGGTCCCCGGTCCTTGGTCCCCGGTCCCCGGTCCTTGGTCCCCGGTCCCCGGTCCTTGGTCCCTGGTCCCCGGTCCTCGGTCCGGTGGTTGGGGACCCCTGGTCTTAACCCTGAATGACGTCATCTTGGGTCAGAACATTGAGACGTTGCAGATTCTTCAGTTCAGAATGAAATAAGGGCAGGTGCAGTTCCCCATGTGAACCTGCAGATGGCGCCACACTCTCACATTCAGAGCTGCTTTCCCAACGCGTGTTCCCCATTTATCTGTGTCTGGTTCAGGTGAAAATCCTCAGGTGAACGCTCAGTGTCAGGGTCAGTGTCAGGGTCAGGGTCAGGGTCAGTGTCAGGGTCAGGGTCAGTGTCAGGGTCAGGGTCAGTGTCAGGGTCAGTGTCAGGGTCAGTGTCAGGGTCAGGGTCAGTGTCAGGGTTAGGGTCAGTGTCAGGGTTAGGGTCAGGGTCAGGGTCAGGGTCAGGGTTAGGGTCAGTGTCAGGGTTAGGGTCAGTGTCAGGGTCAGGGTCAGGGTCAGTGTCAGGGTCAGGGTCAGTGTCAGGGTTAGGGTCAGGGTCAGTGTCAGGGTTAGGGTCAGTGTCAGGGTTAGGGTCAGGGTCAGTGTCAGGGTCAGGGTCAGTGTCAGGGTTAGGGTCAGGGTCAGTGTCAGGGTTAGGGTCAGTGTCAGGGTTAGGGTCAGGGTCAGTGTCAGGGTCAGGGTCAGGGTCAGGGTTAGGGTCAGTGTCAGGGTTAGGGTCAGTGTCAGGGTCAGTGTCAGGGTCAGTGTCAGGGTCAGTGTCAGGGTCAGGGTCAGTGTCAGGGTCAGGGTCAGTGTCAGGGTTAGGGTCAGTGTCAGGGTTAGGGTCAGGGTCAGGGTCAGGGTCAGGGTTAGGGTCAGTGTCAGGGTTAGGGTCAGTGTCAGGGTCAGGGTCAGTGTCAGGGTCAGGGTCAGTGTCAGGGTCAGGGTCAGGGTCAGGGTTAGGGTCAGTGTCAGGGTTAGGGTCAGTGTCAGGGTCAGGGTCAGTGTCAGGGTCAGGGTCAGTGTCAGGGTCAGGGTCAGTGTCAGGGTTAGGGTCAGGGTCAGTGTCAGGGTTAGGGTCAGTGTCAGGGTTAGGGTCAGGGTCAGTGTCAGGGTCAGGGTTAGGGTCAGGGTCAGTGTCAGGGTCAGGGTCAGGGTCAGGGTTAGGGTCAGTGTCAGGGTTAGGGTCAGTGTCAGGGTCAGGGTCAGTGTCAGGGTCAGGGTCAGTGTCAGGGTTAGGGTCAGGGTCAGTGTCAGGGTTAGGGTCAGTGTCAGGGTTAGGGTCAGGGTCAGTGTCAGGGTCAGGGTCAGGGTCAGGGTTAGGGTCAGTGTCAGGGTTAGGGTCAGTGTCAGGGTCAGGGTCAGTGTCAGGGTCAGGGTCAGAGTCAGGGTCAGGGTCAGGGTCAGGGTCAGGGTTAGGGTCAGGGTCAGTGTCAGGGTCAGGGTCAGTGTCAGAGGTCAAAGGTCAGGTTTATGGTTGACAGCCTCTCTCTCTGTAGACGTGCTGGTCGTCGTGGCAGAATCCTATTTTAAACCAAGTCTTTTGTCTCTTTTTCCATCTCATTTTCTCGCCGTCCATAATTCCTCAAATTAAATAATGATTTTGCTCATTAATCTGACAGTTTGAGCTTCTTTTATTAACGATTATCTACGATCCGCTCATTAAGACGTGCCGTTTTGAGTCGGACGTTTAAAGAATAGATTTGTGGTCATTTATTTAAAGCCTCATCATCGATTCAGCTTCTATTTTGGTCTGAACTTTCTGAACTCCACATGTTTCTGTCGCTGACGAGCAAAGATGGATTTAGAAACCAGAAGAGTCCGTGAAAAGCAGAAAAACCAGCTTCACTCTTTTCATGGTTCATAGTGTGGATGTGCTGATGGACTTACTCCTGAGCCACGGCGTTTCTCTGGAGAGGAAATCACAAAGAACTGCATCAAATCAAGAATTGCGCTGAACTGGTCTTATTATTATCCATCCATCCATCTTCTCCCGCTCTATCCGGGGCCGGGTCGCGGGGGCAGCAGTCTGAGCAGGGACTCCCAGACTTCCTTCTCCCCAGACACTTCCTCTAACTCCTCCGGGGGGATCCCGAGGCGTTCCCAGGCCAGCCGAGAGACATAGTCTCTCCAGCGTGTCCTGGGTCTTCCCCGGGGCCTCTTCCCGGTGGGACATGCCTGAAACACCTCCCGACGGAGGCGCCCAGGAGGCTCCGGAACAGATGCCCGAGCCACCTCAGCTGGAGGAGCAGCGGCTCTACTCCGAGCTCCCCCCGGAAGAAACTCATTTCGACCGCTTGTATCCGCGATCTTGTTCTTTCGTTCTTACCTAAAGCTCATGACCATAGGTGAGGTCAGAACGTAGACCGACCGGTAAATCCAGAGCTTTGCCTTTCGGCTCAGCTCCTTCTTCACCACAACGGTCCGATGCAGCGACTGCATCACTGCAGCCGCTGCACCGATCCAACTGTCGATCTCACGCTCCATCCTTCCCTCACTCTGAACAAGACCCCGAGATACTTGAACTCCTCCACTTGGGGCAAGGACCCCCCACCCACCTGAAGAGGGCAAGCCACCTTTTTCCGGTCGAGAACCATGGCCTCGAATTTGGAGCTGATTCTCATCCCAGCCGCTTCACACTCGGCTGCAAACCGTCCCAGTGCAGCTGCAGGTCCGGGTTTGATGGAGCCATCAGGACAACATCGTCTGCAAACAGCAGAGATGAGATCCTGTGGTCCCCAAACCGGACACCCTCCGACCCCTGACTGCGCCTAGAAATTCTGTCCATACAAATTATGAACAGAACCGGTGACAAAGCGCAGCCCTGAGGAGTCCCTCATGCACTGGGAACAGGTCTGACTTACTGCCGGCAATGCAAACACAGCTCCTGCTCCGGTCATACAGGGACCGGACAGCCCTGAGCAAAGGGCCCCGGACCCCGTACTCCCGGAGCACCCCCCAAAGGACACCCCGAGGGACACGGTCGAAAGCCTTCTCCAGATCCACAAAGCACATGTGGACCGGTTGGGCAAACTCCCATGAACCCTCGAGCACCCGATGGAGGGTATAGAGCTGGTCCAGTGTTCCACGACCGGGACGAAAACCACTCTGCTCCTCCTGAATCCGAGGTTCGACTATCGGTCGGATTCTCCTCTCCAGGACCTTGGAATAGACCTTATGGGAGGCTGAGGAGTGTGATCCCTCTGTAGTTGGAACACACCCTCCGGTCCCCCTTCTTGAACAGAGGGACCACCACCCCGGTCTGCCAGTCCAGAGGCACGGCCCCCGACCGCCACGCAATGTTGCAGAGACATGTCAACCAAGACAGTCCTACAACATCCAGATACTTTAGGTACTCAGGGCGGATCTCATCCACCCCCGGAGCCCTGCCACCGAGGAGTTTGCGAACAACCTCAGTGACTTCAGCTTGGGTGATGGATGAGCCAGCCTCCGAGTCCCCGGTCTCTACTTCCTCTTCGGAAGACGTGACTGAGGGATTAAGGAGATCCTCAAAGTTTTCCTTCCACCATCCGACAACATTCCCAGTCGAGGTCAGCAGGTCTCCACCCGCACCATAAACGGTGTTGGTGAGGCACTGCTTCCCCCTCCTGAGGCGCCGGACGGTTTGCCAGAATTTCTTTGGTGCCGACCGATAGTCCTCCTCCATGGCCTCCCCGAACTCCTCCCAGGCCCGGATTTTTGCCTCTGCGACAGCACTCCCTTACTTCCGGTGTCCACCACCGGGTTCGGGGGTTGCCGCCACGACAGGCACCGGAGACCTTGCGACCACAGCTCCGAGCAGCCGCATCAACAATGGAGGCGGAGAACATGGTCCACTCGGACTCAATGTCCCCAACCTCCCCCGGGACATGGGAGAAGCTCTCCCGGAGGTGCGAGTTGAATACCCTACTGACAGAGGGCTCCACTAGACGTTCCCAACAGACCCTCACAATGCGCTTGGGTCTGCCAAGTCTGTCCGGCTTCCTCCTCCACCAGCGGATCCAACTCACCATCAGGTGGTGATCGGTTGACAACTCTGCCCCTCTCTTCACCCGAGTGTCCAAGACACGCGGCCGGAGGTCAGATGACATGACAATAAAGTCGATCATTGACCTCCGGCCTAGGGTGTCCTGGTGCCATGTGCACTGATGGACACCCTTGTGCTTGAACATGGTGTTCGTTATGGACAATCCGTGGCTAGCAGAGAAGTCTAATAACTGAACACCGCTCGGGTTCAGATCGGGGAAGCCGTTCTTCCCGATCACCCCTCTCCAGGTGTCACTGTCATTGCCCACGTGGGCGTTGAAGTCCCCCAGTAGAACAACGGAGTCCCCGGTCGGTGCACTGTCCAGTTCCCCTCCCAAGGACTCCAAGAAGGCCGGGTACTCTGCACTGCTGTTCGGCCCGTAGGCCGCCACAACAGTGAGAGACCTGGCCCCCACCCGAAGGCGGAGGGACGCGACCCTCTCGTTCACTGGGGTAAACTCCAACACGTGGCGGCTGAGCTGAGGGGCTATAAGCCCACACCAGCCCGCCGCCTCTCCCCGCGGGCAACACCAGAGAAGTGGAGCGTCCAGCCCCTCTTGAGGAGATGGTTCCGAGCCCAAACTGTGCTGGAGGTGAGGCCGACTATATCTAGTCGGTATCGCTCAACCTCCCGCACAAGCTCAGGCTCCTCCCCCCAGCGAGGGGACATTCCATGTCCCCAGAGTTAGTCTCTGTGTCTGGAGATCTGGTCGCCGAGGCCCCTGCCGTCGACTGCCCCCCAGATCTCTCTGCACCGGCCCCTTATGGATCCTCCTGCGGGTGGTGGGCCCATGGGAGGGCGACCCCACGTCGCTCCTTCGGGCTGTGCCCGGCCGGGCCTCGTGGGGTAAGACCCGGCCACCAGGCGCTCGCCATCGAGCACCCATCCCAGGCCTGGCTCCAGGATTGGGCCCCGGTGACGCCGATCCAGGCGACGTAAACGGCCTTGTTCTTTTACTCATCATAGGGGGCTTCTGAACCGATCTTTGTCTGACCCGTCACCTAGGACCTGTTTGCCTTGGGAGACCCGACCAGGGGCATGAAGCCCCCGACAACATAGCTCCCGGGATCATTCGGGGCACTCAAACCCCTCCACCACGTTAAGGTGTCGGTTCAAGGAGGAGTGGTCTTATTATTATTGTCTTATTAATTATAGACTCATCACTTATTAAAGTGTTTATGTTCCACGTCCTTCAAACATCTTCTGAAAAAGACTCATCTAGATCCCGACCTATTGGTAAACTACAGACCTATTTATAACCCACCACAGCAGGGTTCAGAGCCCACCACAGCAGGGTTCAGAGCCCACCACAGCAGGGTTCAGAGCCCACCACAGCAGGGTCCAGAGCCCACCACAGCAGGGTTCAGAGCCCACCACAGCAGGGTTCAGAGCCCACCACAGCAGGGTTCAGAGCCCACCACAGCAGGGTTCAGAGCCCACCACAGCAGGGTCCAGAGCCCACCACAGCAGGGTTCAGAGCCCACCACAGCAGGGTTCAGAGCCCACCACAGCAGGGTCCAGAGCCCACCACAGCAGGCTTCAGAGCCCACCACAGCAGGGTTCAGAGCCCACCACAGCAGGCTTCAGAGCACTGTTCTCTGACCGCTCTGGATTTGTTTGTTTTTTACAGTATTCAGGAGGAGTGGCTCATTTCTGACCCCATGTGACCTGCTCCTGGCTCCGCCTCCCAACAGGAAGTCACATTCCTTCAAAGGATTACACAACAGCCTTTTTCTCCTGCTCGACTCTGCTCCTGGAGGTACTGCAAATACTGCTGTAAGTACTGCGAATACTGCTGTAAGTACTGCAAATACTGCTGTAAGTACTGCGAATACTGCTGTAAGTACTGCGAATACTGCTGTAAGTACTGCGAACACTGCTGGAAGTGCTGCAAATACCTATACTACTGTGGAGCTAATGAAAAGAGCTACAAATACTTCAAATACTGCAGTTCTCAAATGCAATGTGGGATTAATGTTGAAGTTTTTCTTGAACTTCCCTGATTTAAACTTAATTCAAACAGACAATTTATCAGATTGTTTGTTCTCTCATAAAACTTTAAATACTTTAAATACAATAAATAATATAAGTATTAGAAGTACTAATACTGTTACTGTTGCTTCTATTATTGTCACAGGGGAAATGTTTAATCCTCAAATGATTTGGTGCAAAGTCCAGTCGTTGAACATGTGTTCAGGTTTAGTCCTGGTTTAGTCCTGGTTTAGTCCTGGTTTAGTCCAGGTTTAGTCCTGGTTTAGACCTGGTTTAGTCCTGGTTTAGTCCTGGTTTAGTCCTGGTTTAGTCCTGGTTTAGTCCTGGTTTAGTCCTGGTTTAGTCCTGGTTTAGTCCTGGTTTAGTCCAGGTTTAGTCCTGGTTTAGACCTGGTTTAGTCCTGGTTTAGTCCAGGTTTAGACCTGGTTTAGTCCTGGTTTAGTCCAGGTTTAGTCCTGGTTGAGTCCAGGTTTGGTCCTGGTTTGGTCCTGGTTTGGTCCTGGTTTGGTCCTGGTTTGGTCCTGGTTTGGTCCTGGTTTGGTCCTGGTTTGGTCCTGGTTTGGTCCTGGTTTGGTCCTGGTCTAAACCTGGTTCAGACCTGTTTTTGTCCTTTTCTGTCTCTTCAGTTGATCCAAGATGGCGTCTCTGATGGAGGACGAGGTTTTTCGCTCTTTTCTCAAATACGGGGCGATTGTCACCGTCAAACTGCTGCTGATGGGGCCTCTGACCGCGTATTACCGCTTCACCAGGAAGGTACCACCGATCCCGATACCGATACCACCGATACTACCAATACTTGACTCTGAACGGTCGGGCTGAAGCTGCTTTTTCGTTCCAGGCGTTTGAAAACGTGGAAGACGCAGCGGTTCATTCTTCAAAGCCAGACGACAAGAAGCGTCTGGTGAGGAAGGACGAGGACGTGGAGCGAGCGCGCAGGTACTAGAACCACCGTTTGAGAAGCTGCACCTCGTCGTGCTGTGATTGGCTCTGACTGTCTGGATCTGGTCCCACTGGTCGGACCTGCTCAGACTCCTCCCCCTCGTCCAGAAGAGTCGTTTCCACTTTGGATCAGATTCATATTTCGCTGAAGAGGAAACAGATTATTCCCGTTTATCGCTTTGTTAAGAACCACAATCATGTCATAATAATGACCACCAGGTCATAATGCGGCTAACGTTATTATTAGCATTAGCATTAGCATGACATAGAGAGAGGGTCAAACACAGCATAGAGGCTTTGAGAGAAGTCAAAGAAATGAGGCAAAACTGTTCCTGTGCACGCTAGCTTTAGCCACGTCCCTCACAAGCACTAGCTTTAGCCACGCCCCTCAAACA
Organism: Eucyclogobius newberryi; assembly: GCF_026437365.1. Taxonomy (NCBI): domain Eukaryota; kingdom Metazoa; phylum Chordata; class Actinopteri; order Gobiiformes; family Gobiidae; genus Eucyclogobius; species Eucyclogobius newberryi. The sequence continues at coordinate 49,496,138 of NW_027315834.1, forward strand.
CACTAGCTTTAGCCACGCCCCTCACACGCGCACTAGCTTTAGCCACGCCCCTCTTATGCACTAGCTTTAGCCACGCCCCTCACACGCATTAGCTTTAGCCACGCCCCTCAAACGCACTAGCTTTAGCCACGCCCCTCACAGGCACTAGCTTTAGCCACGCCCCTCACACACACACTAGCTTTAGCCACGCCCCTCACACACACTAGCTTTAGCCACGCCCCTCACACACACTAGCTTTAGCCACGCCCCTCACATGCACTAGCTTTAGCCACGCCCCTCACACGCACTAGCTTTAGCCACGCCCCTCACACGCACTAGCTTTAGCCACGCCCCTCACACACACACTAGCTTTAGCCACGCCCCTCACACACACACTTGCTTTAGCCACGCCCCTCACACGCACTAGCTTTAGCCACGCCCCTCACACGCACTAGCTTTAGCCACGCCCCTCACACGCACACTAGCTTTAGCCACGCCCCTCACACACACACTAGCTTTAGCCACGCCCCTCACACGCACTAGCTTTAGCCACGCCCCTCACACGCACTAGCTTTAGCCACGCCCCTCACACGCACTAGCTTTAGCCACGCCCCTCACAAACACTAGCTTTAGCCACGCCCCTCACACACACACTAGCTTTAGCCACGCCCCTCACACACACACTAGCTTTAGCCACGCCCCTCAAACATACACTAGCTTTAGCCACGCCCCTCACACGCACTAGCTTTAGCCACGCCCCTCACACACACTCGATTTAGCCACACCACTCACATACACACACTAGCTTTAGCCACGCCCCTCACACACACACTAGCTTTAGCCACGCCCCTCACACATACACTAGCTTTAGCCACGCCCCTCACACACACTACCTTTAGCCACGCCCCTAACACACACACACTAGCTTTAGCCGCGCCCCTCACACACACACTAGCTTTAGCCACGCCCCTCACACACACTAGCTTTAGCCACCCCCCTCACACACACACTAGCTTTAGCCACGCCCCTCACACACACTAGCTTTAGCCACGCCCCTCACACACACACACTAGCTTTAGCCACGCCCCTCACACACACACTAGATTTAGCCACGCCCCTCACACACACTAGCTTTAGCCACGCCCCTCACACACACTAGCTTTAGCCACGCCCATCACACACTAACTAGCTTTAGCCACGCCCCTCACACACACACTAGCTTTAGCCACGCCCCTCACACACACTAGCTTTAGCCACGCCCCTCACACGCACTAGCTTTAGCCACGCCCCTCACACGCACTAGCTTTAGCCACGCCCCTCACACACACACTAGCTTTAGCCACGCCCCTCACACACACACTAGCTTTAGCCACGCCCCTCACACATACACTAGCTTTAGCCACGCCCCTCACACACACTAGCTTTAGCCACGCCCCTCACACGCACTAGCTTTAGCCACGCCCCTCACACGCACTAGCTTTAGCCACGCCCCTCACACACACACTAGCTTTAGCCACGCCCCTCACAGGCACTAGCTTTAGCCACGCCCCTCACACACACACTAGCTTTAGCCACGCCCCTCACACACACTAGCTTTAGCCACGCCCCTCACACACACTAGCTTTAGCCACGCCCCTCACATGCACTAGCTTTAGCCACGCCCCTCACACGCACTAGCTTTAGCCACGCCCCTCACACGCACTAGCTTTAGCCACGCCCCTCACACACACACTAGCTTTAGCCACGCCCCTCACACACACACTTGCTTTAGCCACGCCCCTCACACGCACTAGCTTTAGCCACGCCCCTCACACGCACTAGCTTTAGCCACGCCCCTCACACGCACACTAGCTTTAGCCACGCCCCTCACACACACACTAGCTTTAGCCACGCCCCTCACACGCACTAGCTTTAGCCACGCCCCTCACACGCACTAGCTTTAGCCACGCCCCTCACACGCACTAGCTTTAGCCACGCCCCTCACAAACACTAGCTTTAGCCACGCCCCTCACACACACACTAGCTTTAGCCACGCCCCTCACACACACACTAGCTTTAGCCACGCCCCTCAAACATACACTAGCTTTAGCCACGCCCCTCACACGCACTAGCTTTAGCCACGCCCCTCACACACACTCGATTTAGCCACGCCCCTCACACACACACTAGCTTTAGCCACGCCCCTCACACATACACTAGCTTTAGCCACGCCCCTCACACACACTACCTTTAGCCACGCCCCTAACACACACACACTAGCTTTAGCCGCGCCCCTCACACACACACTAGCTTTAGCCACGCCCCTCACACACACTAGCTTTAGCCACCCCCCTCACACACACACTAGCTTTAGCCACGCCCCTCACACACACTAGCTTTAGCCACGCCCCTCACACACACACACTAGCTTTAGCCACGCCCCTCACACACACACTAGATTTAGCCACGCCCCTCACACACACTAGCTTTAGCCACGCCCCTCACACACACTAGCTTTAGCCACGCCCATCACACACTAACTAGCTTTAGCCACGCCCCTCACACACACACTAGCTTTAGCCACGCCCCTCACACACACTAGCTTTAGCCACGCCCCTCACACGCACTAGCTTTAGCCACGCCCCTCACACGCACTAGCTTTAGCCACGCCCCTCACACACACACTAGCTTTAGCCACGCCCCTCACACACACACTAGCTTTAGCCACGCCCCTCACACATACACTAGCTTTAGCCACGCCCCACACACACTAGCTTTAGCCACGCCCCTCACACACACTCGATTTAGCCACACCACTCACATACACTAGCTTTAATCAAATCAAATCAAATCAATTTATTTTTGTAAGGCCCAAAATCACAACAACAGTTGCCTCTGAGGGCCACGCCCCTCACACACACTAGCTTTAGCCACGCCCCTCACACACACAAACTAGCTTTAGCCACGCCCCTCACACACACTAGCTTTAGCCACGCCCCTAACACACACACACTAGCTTTAGCCGCGCCCCTCACACACACACACACTAGCTTTAGCCACGCCCCTCACACACACTAGCTTTAGCCACGCCCCTCACACACACACACTAGCTTTAGCCACGCCCCTCACACACACACTAGATTTAGCCACGCCCCTCACACACACTAGCTTTAGCCACGCCCCTCACACGCACTAGCTTTAGCCACGCCCCTCACACGCACACTAGCTTTAGCCACGCCCCTCACACACACACTAGCTTTAGCCACGCCCCTCACACGCACTAGCTTGCCCCTCACACACACATTAGCTTTAGCCACGCCCCTCACACACACACTAGCTTTAGCCACGCCTCCTCACACGCACTAGCTTTAGCCACGCCCCTCACACGCACTAGCTTTAGCCACGCCCCTCACACGCACTAGCTTTAGCCACGCCCCTCACACGCACTAGCTTTAGCCACGCCCCTCACACGCACTAGCTTTAGCCACGCCCCTCAAACACACTAGCTTTAGCCACGCCCCTCACACGCGCACTAGCTTTAGCCACGCCCCTCTTATGCACTAGCTTTAGCCACGCCCCTCACACGCATTAGCTTTAGCCACGCCCCTCAAACGCACTAGCTTTAGCCACGCCCCTCAAACGCACTAGCTTTAGCCACGCCCCTCACAGGCACTAGCTTTAGCCACGCCCCTCACACACACACTAGCTTTAGCCACGCCCCTCACACACACTACCTTTAGCCACGCCCCTCACACACACTAGCTTTAGCCACGCCCCTCACACGCACTAGCTTTAGCCACGCCCCTCACACGCACTAGCTTTAGCCACGCCCCTCACACGCACTAGCTTTAGCCACGCCCCTCACACACACACTAGCTTTAGCCACGCCTCTCACACACACTAGCTTTAACCTTGCCCCTCACACACACACACTAGCTTTAGCCACGCCCCTCACACACACACTTGCTTTAGCCACGCCCCTCACACGCACTAGCTTTAGCCACGCCCCTCACACGCACTAGCTTTAGCCACGCCCCTCACACGCACACTAGCTTTGGCCACGCCCCTCACACACACACTAGCTTTAGCCACGCCCCTCACACGCACTAGCTTTAGCTACGCCCCTCACACGCACTAGCTTTAGCCACGCCCCTCACACGCACTAGCTTTAGCCACGCCCCTCACAAACACTAGCTTTAGCCACGCCCCTCACACACACACTAGCTTTAGCCACGCCCCTCACACGCACACTAGCTTTAGCCACGCCCCTCACACACACACTAGCTTTAGCCACGCCCCTCATACGCACTAGCTTTAGCTACGCCCCTCACACGCACTAGCTTTAGCCACGCCCCTCACACGCACTAGCTTTAGCCACGCCCCTCACAAACACTAGCTTTAGCCACGCCCCTCACACACACACTAGCTTTAGCCACGCCCCTCACACACACACTAGCTTTAGCCACGCCCCTCACACATACACTAGCTTTAGCCACGCCCCACACACACTAGCTTTAGCCACGCCCCTCACACACACTCGATTTAGCCACACCACTCACATACACACACTAGCTTTAGCCACGCCCCTCACACACACACTAGATTTAGCCACGCCCCTCACACACACTAGCTTTAGCCACGCCCCTCACACACACTAGCTTTAGCCACGCCCCTCACACACTAACTAGCTTTAGCCACGCCCCTCACACACACACTAGCTTTAGCCACGCCCCTCACACACACTAGCTTTAGCCACGCCCCTCACACACACTAGCTTTAGCCACGCCCCTCACACACACACTAGCTTTAGCCACGCCCCTCACACATACACTAGCTTTAGCCACGCCCCTAACACACACACTAGCTTTAGCCACGCCCCTCACACACACACTAGCTTTAGCCACGCCCCTCACACGCACTAGCTTTAGCCACGCCCCTCACACGCACTAGCTTTAGCCACGCCCCTCACACGCACTAGCTTTAGCCACGTCCCTCACACGCACTAGCTTTAGCCACGCCCCTCACACACACACTAGCTTTAGCCACGCCCCTCACACATACACTAGCTTTAGCCACGCCCCACACACACTAGCTTTAGCCACGCCCCACACACACTCGATTTAGCCACGCCCCTCACACACACTAGCTTTAGCAACGCCCCTCACACACACTAGCTTTAGCCACGCCCCTCACACACACAAACTAGCTTTAGCCACGCCCCTCACACACACTAGCTTTAGCCACGCCCCTAACACACACACACTAGCTTTAGCCGCGCCCCTCACACACACACACACACTAGCTTTAGCCACGCCCCTCACACACACTAGCTTTAGCCACGCCCCTCACACACACACACTAGCTTTAGCCACGCCCCTCACACACACACTAGATTTAGCCACGCCCCTCACACACACTAGCTTTAGCAACGCCCCTCACACACACTAGCTTTAGCCACGCCCCTCACACACACAAACTAGCTTTAGCCACGCCCCTCACACACACTAGCTTTAGCCACGCCCCTAACACACACACACTAGCTTTAGCCGCGCCCCTCACACACACACACACACTAGCTTTAGCCACGCCCCTCACACACACTAGCTTTAGCCACGCCCCTCACACACACACACTAGCTTTAGCCACGCCCCTCACACACACACTAGATTTAGCCACGCCCCTCACACACACTAGCTTTAGCCACGCCCCTCACACGCACTAGCTTTAGCCACGCCCCTCACACGCACACTAGCTTTAGCCACGCCCCTCACACACACACTAGCTTTAGCCACGCCCCTCACACGCACTAGCTTGCCCCTCACACACACATTAGCTTTAGCCACGCCCCTCACACACACACTAGCTTTAGCCACGCCTCCTCACACGCACTAGCTTTAGCCACGCCCCTCACACGCACTAGCTTTAGCCACGCCCCTCACACACACACTAGCTTTAGCCACGCCCCTCACACATACACTAGCTTTAGCCACGCCCCTAACACACACACTAGCTTTAGCCACGCCCCTCACACACACACTAGCTTTAGCCACGCCCCTCACACGCACTAGCTTTAGCCACGCCCCTCACACGCACTAGCTTTAGCCACGCCCCTCACACGCACTAGCTTTAGCCACGTCCCTCACACGCACTAGCTTTAGCCACGCCCCTCACACACACACTAGCTTTAGCCACGCCCCTCACACATACACTAGCTTTAGCCACGCCCCACACACACTAGCTTTAGCCACGCCCCACACACACTCGATTTAGCCACGCCCCTCACACACACTAGCTTTAGCAACGCCCCTCACACACACTAGCTTTAGCCACGCCCCTCACACACACAAACTAGCTTTAGCCACGCCCCTCACACACACTAGCTTTAGCCACGCCCCTAACACACACACACTAGCTTTAGCCGCGCCCCTCACACACACACACACACTAGCTTTAGCCACGCCCCTCACACACACTAGCTTTAGCCACGCCCCTCACACACACACACTAGCTTTAGCCACGCCCCTCACACACACACTAGATTTAGCCACGCCCCTCACACGCACTAGCTTTAGCAACGCCCCTCACACACACTAGCTTTAGCCACGCCCCTCACACACACAAACTAGCTTTAGCCACGCCCCTCACACACACTAGCTTTAGCCACGCCCCTAACACACACACACTAGCTTTAGCCGCGCCCCTCACACACACACACACACTAGCTTTAGCCACGCCCCTCACACACACTAGCTTTAGCCACGCCCCTCACACACACACACTAGCTTTAGCCACGCCCCTCACACACACACTAGATTTAGCCACGCCCCTCACACACACTAGCTTTAGCCACGCCCCTCACACGCACTAGCTTTAGCCACGCCCCTCACACGCACACTAGCTTTAGCCACGCCCCTCACACACACACTAGCTTTAGCCACGCCCCTCACACGCACTAGCTTGCCCCTCACACACACATTAGCTTTAGCCACGCCCCTCACACACACACTAGCTTTAGCCACGCCTCCTCACACGCACTAGCTTTAGCCACGCCCCTCACACGCACTAGCTTTAGCCACGCCCCTCACACGCACTAGCTTTAGCCACGCCCCTCACACGCACTAGCTTTAGCCACGCCCCTCAAACACACTAGCTTAAGCCACGCCCCTCACACGCGCACTAGCTTTAGCCACGCCCCTCTTATGCACTAGCTTTAGCCACGCCCCTCACACGCATTAGCTTTAGCCACGCCCCTCAAACGCACTAGCTTTAGCCACGCCCCTCACAGGCACTAGCTTTAGCCACGCCCCTCACACACACACTAGCTTTAGCCACGCCCCTCACACACACTAGCTTTAGCCACGCCCCTCACACACACTAGCTTTAGCCACGCCCCTCACACGCACTAGCTTTAGCCACGCCCCTCACACGCACTAGCTTTAGCCACGCCCCTCACACGCACTAGCTTTAGCCACGCCCCTCACAAACACTAGCTTTAGCCACGCCCCTCACACACACACTAGCTTTAGCCACGCCCCTCACACACACACTAGCTTTAGCCACGCCCCTCACACATACACTAGCTTTAGCCACGCCCCACACACACTAGCTTTAGCCACGCCCCTCACACACACTCGATTTAGCCACACCACTCACATACACACACTAGCTTTAGCCACGCCCCTCACACACACACTAGATTTAGCCACGCCCCTCACACACACTAGCTTTAGCCACGCCCCTCACACACACTAGCTTTAGCCACGCCCCTCACACACTAACTAGCTTTAGCCACGCCCCTCACACACACACTAGCTTTAGCCACGCCCCTCACACACACTAGCTTTAGCCACGCCCCTCACACACACTAGCTTTAGCCACGCCCCTCATACGCACTAGCTCTAGCCACGCCCCTCACAAACACTAGCTTTAGCCACGCCCCTCACACACACACTAGCTTTAGCCACGCCCCTCACACACACACTAGCTTTAGCCACGCCCCTCACACACACTAGCTTTAGCCACGCCCCTCACACACACTAGCTTTAGCCACGCCCCTCACACACTAACTAGCTTTAGCCACGCCCCTCACACACACACTAGCTTTAGCCACGCCCCTCACACGCACTAGCTTGCCCCTCACACACACATTAGCTTTAGCCACGCCCCTCACACACACACTAGCTTTAGCCACGCCTCCTCACACGCACTAGCTTTAGCCACGCCCCTCACACGCACTAGCTTTAGCCACGCCCCTCACACACACACTAGCTTTAGCCACGCCCCTCACACATACACTAGCTTTAGCCACGCCCCTAACACACACACTAGCTTTAGCCACGCCCCTCACACACACACTAGCTTTAGCCACGCCCCTCACACGCACTAGCTTTAGCCACGCCCCTCACACGCACTAGCTTTAGCCACGCCCCTCACACGCACTAGCTTTAGCCACGTCCCTCACACGCACTAGCTTTAGCCACGCCCCTCACACACACACTAGCTTTAGCCACGCCCCTCACACATACACTAGCTTTAGCCACGCCCCACACACACTAGCTTTAGCCACGCCCCACACACACTCGATTTAGCCACGCCCCTCACACACACTAGCTTTAGCAACGCCCCTCACACACACTAGCTTTAGCCACGCCCCTCACACACACAAACTAGCTTTAGCCACGCCCCTCACACACACTAGCTTTAGCCACGCCCCTAACACACACACACTAGCTTTAGCCGCGCCCCTCACACACACACACACACTAGCTTTAGCCACGCCCCTCACACACACTAGCTTTAGCCACGCCCCTCACACACACACACTAGCTTTAGCCACGCCCCTCACACACACACTAGATTTAGCCACGCCCCTCACACGCACTAGCTTTAGCAACGCCCCTCACACACACTAGCTTTAGCCACGCCCCTCACACACACAAACTAGCTTTAGCCACGCCCCTCACACACACTAGCTTTAGCCACGCCCCTAACACACACACACTAGCTTTAGCCGCGCCCCTCACACACACACACACACTAGCTTTAGCCACGCCCCTCACACACACTAGCTTTAGCCACGCCCCTCACACACACACACTAGCTTTAGCCACGCCCCTCACACACACACTAGATTTAGCCACGCCCCTCACACACACTAGCTTTAGCCACGCCCCTCACACGCACTAGCTTTAGCCACGCCCCTCACACGCACACTAGCTTTAGCCACGCCCCTCACACACACACTAGCTTTAGCCACGCCCCTCACACGCACTAGCTTGCCCCTCACACACACATTAGCTTTAGCCACGCCCCTCACACACACACTAGCTTTAGCCACGCCTCCTCACACGCACTAGCTTTAGCCACGCCCCTCACACGCACTAGCTTTAGCCACGCCCCTCACACGCACTAGCTTTAGCCACGCCCCTCACACGCACTAGCTTTAGCCACGCCCCTCAAACACACTAGCTTAAGCCACGCCCCTCACACGCGCACTAGCTTTAGCCACGCCCCTCTTATGCACTAGCTTTAGCCACGCCCCTCACACGCATTAGCTTTAGCCACGCCCCTCAAACGCACTAGCTTTAGCCACGCCCCTCACAGGCACTAGCTTTAGCCACGCCCCTCACACACACACTAGCTTTAGCCACGCCCCTCACACACACTAGCTTTAGCCACGCCCCTCACACACACTAGCTTTAGCCACGCCCCTCACACGCACTAGCTTTAGCCACGCCCCTCACACGCACTAGCTTTAGCCACGCCCCTCACACGCACTAGCTTTAGCCACGCCCCTCACAAACACTAGCTTTAGCCACGCCCCTCACACACACACTAGCTTTAGCCACGCCCCTCACACACACACTAGCTTTAGCCACGCCCCTCACACATACACTAGCTTTAGCCACGCCCCACACACACTAGCTTTAGCCACGCCCCTCACACACACTCGATTTAGCCACACCACTCACATACACACACTAGCTTTAGCCACGCCCCTCACACACACACTAGATTTAGCCACGCCCCTCACACACACTAGCTTTAGCCACGCCCCTCACACACACTAGCTTTAGCCACGCCCCTCACACACTAACTAGCTTTAGCCACGCCCCTCACACACACACTAGCTTTAGCCACGCCCCTCACACACACTAGCTTTAGCCACGCCCCTCACACACACTAGCTTTAGCCACGCCCCTCATACGCACTAGCTCTAGCCACGCCCCTCACAAACACTAGCTTTAGCCACGCCCCTCACACACACACTAGCTTTAGCCACGCCCCTCACACACACACTAGCTTTAGCCACGCCCCTCACACATACACTAGCTTTAGCCACGCCCCTAACACACACACTAGCTTTAGCCACGCCCCTCACACACACACTAGCTTTAGCCACGCCCCTCACACGCACTAGCTTTAGCCACGCCCCTCACACAAGCACTAGCTTTAGCCACGCCTCTCACACGCACTAGCTTTAGCCACGCCCCTCACACACACTACCTTTAGCCACGCCCCTCACACGCACTAGCTTTAGCCACGCCCCTCACATGCACTAGCTTTAGCCACGCCCCTCACACGCACTAGCTTTAGCCACGTCCCTCACACGCACTAGCTTTAGCCACGCCCCTCACACACACACTAGCTTTAGCCACGCCCCACACACACTAGCTTTAGCCACGCCCCACACACACTCGATTTAGCCACGCCCCTCACACACACTAGCTTTAGCAACGCCCCTCACACACACACACTAGCTTTAGCCACGCCCTCACACACACACACTAGCTTTAGCCACGCCCCTCACACTCACTAGCTTTAGCCACGCCCCTCACACACACACTAGCTTTAGCCACGCCCCTCACACACACTAGCTTTAGCCACGTCCCTCACACGCACTAGCTTTAGCCACGCCCCTCACACACACACTAGCTTTAGCCACGCCCCACACACACTAGCTTTAGCCACGCCCCACACACACTCGATTTAGCCACGCCCCTCACACACACTAGCTTTAGCAACGCCCCTCACACACACACACTAGCTTTAGCCACGCCCTCACACACACACACTAGCTTTAGCCACGCCCCTCACACGCACTAGCTTTAGCCACGCCCCTCACACACACACTAGCTTTAGCCACGCCCCTCACACACACCAGCTTTAGCCACGCCCCTAACACACACTAGCTTTAGCCACGCCCCTCACACGCACTAGCTTTAGCCACGCCCCTCACACGCACTAGCTTTAGCCACGCCCCTCACACACACGCTAGCTTTAGCTACGCCCCTCACACACACGCTAGCTTTAGCCACGCCCCTCACACACACACTAGCTTTAGCCAAGCCCCTCACACACACACTTGCTTTAGCCACGCCCCTCACACACACTAGCTTTAGCCACGCCCCTCACACACACTAGCTTTAACCACGCCCCTCAAACACACTCGATTTAGCCACGCCCCTCAAACACACTCGATTTAGCCACACCCCTCACATACACTAGCTTTAGCCACGCCCCTCACACACACACACTAGCTTTAGCCATGCCCCTCACACACACACACACACACTAGCTTTAGCCACGCCCCTCATACACACTAGCTTTAGCCACGCCCCTCACACACACACTAGCTTTAGCCACGCCCCTCACACACACACTAGCTTTAGCCACGCCCCTCACACACACACTAGCTTTAGCCACGCCCCTCACACACACACTAGATTTAGCCACGCCCCTCACACACACTAACTTTAGCCACGCCCCTCACACACACTAGCTTTAGCCACGCCCCTCACACACACTAGCTTTAGCCACGCCCCTCACACACACACTAGCTTTAGCCACGCCCCACACACACTAGCTTTAGCCACGCCCCTCACACGCACTAGCTTTAGCCACGCCCCTCACACAAGCACTAGCTTTAGCCACGCCTCTCACACGCACTAGCTTTAGCCACGCCCCTCACACACACTACCTTTAGCCACGCCCCTCACACGCACTAGCTTTAGCCACGCCCCTCACATGCACTAGCTTTAGCCACGCCCCTCACACGCACTAGCTTTAGCCACGTCCCTCACACGCACTAGCTTTAGCCACGCCCCTCACACACACACTAGCTTTAGCCACGCCCCACACACACTAGCTTTAGCCACGCCCCACACACACTCGATTTAGCCACGCCCCTCACACACACTAGCTTTAGCAACGCCCCTCACACACACACACTAGCTTTAGCCACGCCCTCACACACACACACTAGCTTTAGCCACGCCCCTCACACTCACTAGCTTTAGCCACGCCCCTCACACACACACTAGCTTTAGCCACGCCCCTCACACACACTAGCTTTAGCCACGTCCCTCACACGCACTAGCTTTAGCCACGCCCCTCACACACACACTAGCTTTAGCCACGCCCCACACACACTAGCTTTAGCCACGCCCCACACACACTCGATTTAGCCACGCCCCTCACACACACTAGCTTTAGCAACGCCCCTCACACACACACACTAGCTTTAGCCACGCCCTCACACACACACACTAGCTTTAGCCACGCCCCTCACACTCACTAGCTTTAGCCACGCCCCTCACACACACACTAGCTTTAGCCACGCCCCTCACACACACCAGCTTTAGCCACGCCCCTAACACACACTAGCTTTAGCCACGCCCCTCACACGCACTAGCTTTAGCCACGCCCCTCACACGCACTAGCTTTAGCCACGCCCCTCACACACACGCTAGCTTTAGCTACGCCCCTCACACACACGCTAGCTTTAGCCACGCCCCTCACACACACACTAGCTTTAGCCAAGCCCCTCACACACACACTTGCTTTAGCCACGCCCCTCACACACACTAGCTTTAGCCACGCCCCTCACACACACTAGCTTTAACCACGCCCCTCAAACACACTCGATTTAGCCACGCCCCTCAAACACACTCGATTTAGCCACACCCCTCACATACACTAGCTTTAGCCACGCCCCTCACACACACACACTAGCTTTAGCCACGCCCCTCACACACACACACACACACTAGCTTTAGCCACGCCCCTCATACACACTAGCTTTAGCCACGCCCCTCACACACACACTAGCTTTAGCCACGCCCCTCACACACACACTAGCTTTAGCCATGCCCCTCACACACACACACACACACTAGCTTTAGCCACGCCCCTCATACACACTAGCTTTAGCCACGCCCCTCACACACACACTAGCTTTAGCCACGCCCCTCACACACACACTAGCTTTAGCCACGCCCCTCACACACACACTAGCTTTAGCCACGCCCCTCACACACACACTAGATTTAGCCACGCCCCTCACACACACTAACTTTAGCCACGCCCCTCACACACACTAGCTTTAGCCACGCCCCTCACACACACTAGCTTTAGCCACGCCCCTCACACACACACTAGCTTTAGCCACGCCCCACACACACTAGCTTTAGCCACGCCCCACACACACTCGATTTAGCCACGCCCCTCACACACACTAGCTTTAGCAACGCCCCTCACACACACACACTAGCTTTAGCCACGCCCTCACACACACACACTAGCTTTAGCCACGCCCCTCACACTCACTAGCTTTAGCCACGCCCCTCACACACACACTAGCTTTAGCCACGCCCCTCACACACACTAGCTTTAGCCACGTCCCTCACACGCACTAGCTTTAGCCACGCCCCTCACACACACACTAGCTTTAGCCACGCCCCACACACACTAGCTTTAGCCACGCCCCACACACACTCGATTTAGCCACGCCCCTCACACACACTAGCTTTAGCAACGCCCCTCACACACACACACTAGCTTTAGCCACGCCCTCACACACACACACTAGCTTTAGCCACGCCCCTCACACTCACTAGCTTTAGCCACGCCCCTCACACACACACTAGCTTTAGCCACGCCCCTCACACACACCAGCTTTAGCCACGCCCCTAACACACACTAGCTTTAGCCACGCCCCTCACACGCACTAGCTTTAGCCACGCCCCTCACACGCACTAGCTTTAGCCACGCCCCTCACACACACGCTAGCTTTAGCTACGCCCCTCACACCCACGCTAGCTTTAGCCACGCCCCTCACACACACACTAGCTTTAGCCAAGCCCCTCACACACACACTTGCTTTAGCCACGCCCCTCACACACACTAGCTTTAGCCACGCCCCTCACACACACTAGCTTTAACCACGCCCCTCAAACACACTCGATTTAGCCACGCCCCTCAAACACACTCGATTTAGCCACACCCCTCACATACACTAGCTTTAGCCACGCCCCTCACACACACACACTAGCTTTAGCCATGCCCCTCACACACACACACACACACTAGCTTTAGCCACGCCCCTCATACACACTAGCTTTAGCCACGCCCCTCACACACACACTAGCTTTAGCCACGCCCCTCACACACACACTAGCTTTAGCCACGCCCCTCACACACACACTAGCTTTAGCCACGCCCCTCACACACACACTAGATTTAGCCACGCCCCTCACACACACTAACTTTAGCCACGCCCCTCACACACACTAGCTTTAGCCACGCCCCTCACACACACTAGCTTTAGCCACGCCCCTCACACACACTAGCTTTAGCCACGCCCCTCACACACTAGCTTTAGCCACGCCCCTCACACACATGCTAGCTTTAGCCACGCCACTCACACACACGCTAGCTTTAGCCACGCCCCTCATACACACGCTAGCTTTAGCCACGCCCCTCACACACACTAGCTTAAGCCAAGCCCCTCACACACACACTAGCTTTAGCCACGCCCCTCACACACACACTAGCTTTAGCCACGCCCCTCACACACACTAGCTTTAGCCACGCCCCTCACACACACACTAGCTTTAGCCACGCCCCTCACACACACTAGCTTTAGCCACGCCCCTCACACGCACTAGCTTTAGCCACGCCCCTCACACTCACTAGCTTTAGCCACGCCCCTCACACACGCACTAGCTTAGCCACGCCTCTCACACGCACTAGCTTTAGCCACGCCCCTCACAAACACTAGCTTGCTCCTCACACGCACTAGCTTTAGCCATGCCCCTCACACGCACTAGCTTTAGCCACGTCCCTCACACTCACTAGCTTTAGCCACGCCCCTCACACACACACTAGCTTTAGCCACGCCCCTCACACATACACTAGCTTTAGCCACGCCCCACACACACTAGCTTTAGCCACGCCCCACACACACTCGATTTAGCCACGCCCCTCACACACACTAGTTTTAGCCACGCCCCTCACACACACACACTAGCTTTAGCCACGCCCCTCACACACACTAGCTTTTGCCACGCCCCTCACACACACACTAGCTTTAGCCACGCCCCTCACACACACACTAGATTTAGCCACGCCCCTCACACACACTAGCTTTAGCCACGCCCCTCACACACTAACTGGCTTTAGCCACGCCCCTCACACACACACTAGCTTTAGCCACGCCCCTCACACACACACTAGCTTTAGCCACGCCCCTCACACGCACTAGCTTAAGCCACGCCCCTCACACGCACTAGCTTTAGCCACGCCCCTCACACACACACTTGCTTTAGCCACGCCCCTCACACACACACTAGCTTTAGCCACGCCCCTCACACGCACTAGCTTTAGCCACGCCCCTAACACGCACTAGCTTTAGCCACGCCCCTCACACACGCACTAGCTTTAGCCACGCCTCTCACACGCACTAGCTTTAGCCACGCCCCTCACACACACTAGCTTGCCCCTCACACGCACTAGCTTTAGCCACGCCCCTCACATGCACTAGCTTTAGCCACGCCCCTCACACGCACTAGCTTTAGCCACGTCCCTCACACGCACTAGCTTTAGCCACGCCCCTCACACACACACTAGCTTTAGCCACGCCCCTCACACATACACTAGCTTTAGCCACGCCCCACACACACTAGCTTTAGCCACGCCCCACACACACTCGATTTAGCCACGCCCCTCACACACACTAGCTTTAGCCACGCCCCTCACACACACACTAGCTTTAGCCACGCCCCTCACACATACACTAGCTTTAGCCACGCCCCTAACACACACACTAGCTTTAGCCACGCCCCTCACACACACACTAGCTTTAGCCACGCCCCTCACACGCACTAGCTTTAGCCACGCCCCTCACACAAGCACTAGCTTTAGCCACGCCTCTCACACGCACTAGCTTTAGCCACGCCCCTCACACACACTACCTTTAGCCACGCCCCTCACACGCACTAGCTTTAGCCACGCCCCTCACATGCACTAGCTTTAGCCACGCCCCTCACACGCACTAGCTTTAGCCACGTCCCTCACACGCACTAGCTTTAGCCACGCCCCTCACACACACACTAGCTTTAGCCACGCCCCACACACACTAGCTTTAGCCACGCCCCACACACACTCGATTTAGCCACGCCCCTCACACACACTAGCTTTAGCAACGCCCCTCTCACACACACACTAGCTTTAGCCACGCCCTCACACACACACACTAGCTTTAGCCACGCCCCTCACACTCACTAGCTTTAGCCACGCCCCTCACACACACACTAGCTTTAGCCACGCCCCTCACACACACTAGCTTTAGCCACGCCCCTAACACACACTAGCTTTAGCCACGCCCCTCACACGCACTAGCTTTAGCCACGCCCCTCACACGCACTAGCTTTAGCCACGCCCCTCACACGCACTAGCTTTAGCCACGCCCCTCACACACACGCTAGCTTTAGCTACGCCCCTCACACACACGCTAGCTTTAGCCACGCCCCTCACACACACACTAGCTTTAGCCAAGCCCCTCACACACACACTTGCTTTAGCCACGCCCCTCACACACACTAGCTTTAGCCACGCCCCTCACACACACTAGCTTTAACCACGCCCCTCAAACACACTCGATTTAGCCACGCCCCTCAAACACACTCGATTTAGCCACACCCCTCACATACACTAGCTTTAGCCACGCCCCTCACACACACACACTAGCTTTAGCCATGCCCCTCACACACACACACACACACTAGCTTTAGCCACGCCCCTCATACACACTAGCTTTAGCCACGCCCCTCACACACACACTAGCTTTAGCCACGCCCCTCACACACACACTAGCTTTAGCCACGCCCCTCACACACACACTAGATTTAGCCACGCCCCTCACACACACTAACTTTAGCCACGCCCCTCACACACACTAGCTTTAGCCACGCCCCTCACACACACTAGCTTTAGCCACGCCCCTCACACACTAGCTTTAGCCACGCCCCTCACACACACGCTAGCTTTAGCCACGCCACTCACACACACGCTAGCTTTAGCCACGCCCCTCATACACACGCTAGCTTTAGCCACGCCCCTGACACACACTAGCTTAAGCCAAGCCCCTCACACACACACTAGCTTTAGCCACGCCCCTCACACACACACTAGCTTTAGCCACGCCCCTCACACACACTAGCTTTAGCCACGCCCCTCACACACACACTAGCTTTAGCCACGCCCCTCACACGCACTAGCTTTAGCCACGCCCCTCACACGCACTAGCTTAGCCACGCCTCTCACACGCACTAGCTTTAGCCACGCCCCTCACACGCACTAGCTTTAGCCACGCCCCTCACACACGCACTAGCTTAGCCATGCCCCTCACACGCACTAGCTTTAGCCACGTCCCTCACACTCACTAGCTTTAGCCACGCCCCTCACACACACACTAGCTTTAGCCACGCCCCTCACACATACACTAGCTTTAGCCACGCCCCACACACACTAGCTTTAGCCACGCCCCACACACACTCGATTTAGCCACGCCCCTCACACACACTAGTTTTAGCCACGCCCCTCACACACACACACTAGCTTTAGCCACGCCCCTCACACACACTAGCTTTTGCCACGCCCCTCACACACACACTAGCTTTAGCCACGCCCCTCACACACACACTAGATTTAGCCACGCCCCTCACACACACTAGCTTTAGCCACGCCCCTCACACACTAACTGGCTTTAGCCACGCCCCTCACACACACACTAGCTTTAGCCACGCCCCTCACACACACACTAGCTTTAGCCACGCCCCTCACACGCACTAGCTTTAGCCACGCCCCTCACACGCACTAGCTTTAGCCACGCCCCTCACACACACACTTGCTTTAGCCACGCCCCTCACACACACACTAGCTTTAGCCACGCCCCTCACACGCACTAGCTTTAGCCACGCCCCTCACACGCACTAGCTTTAGCCACGCCCCTCACACGCACTAGCTTTAGCCACGCCCCTCACACACGCACTAGCTTTAGCCACGCCTCTCACACGCACTAGCTTTAGCCACGCCCCTCACACACACTAGCTTGCCCCTCACACGCACTAGCTTTAGCCACGCCCCTCACATGCACTAGCTTTAGCCACGCCCCTCACACGCACTAGCTTTAGCCACGTCCCTCACACGCACTAGCTTTAGCCACGCCCCTCACATGCACTAGCTTTAGCCACGCCCCTCACACGCACTAGCTTTAGCCACGTCCCTCACACGCACTAGCTTTAGCCACGCCCCTCACACACACACTAGCTTTAGCCACGCCCCTCACACATACACTAGCTTTAGCCACGCCCCTCACACGCACTAGCTTTAGCCACGCCCCTCACACACACGCTAGCTTTAGCTACGCCCCTCACACACACGCTAGCTTTAGCCACGCCCCTCACACACACACTAGCTTTAGCCAAGCCCCTCACACACACACTTGCTTTAGCCACGCCCCTCACACACACTAGCTTTAGCCACGCCCCTCACACACACTAGCTTTAACCACGCCCCTCAAACACACTCGATTTAGCCACGCCCCTCAAACACACTCGATTTAGCCACACCCCTCACATACACTAGCTTTAGCCACGCCCCTCACACACACACACTAGCTTTAGCCATGCCCCTCACACACACACACACACACTAGCTTTAGCCACGCCCCTCATACACACTAGCTTTAGCCACGCCCCTCACACACACACTAGCTTTAGCCACGCCCCTCACACACACACTAGCTTTAGCCACGCCCCTCACACACACACTAGATTTAGCCACGCCCCTCACACACACTAACTTTAGCCACGCCCCTCACACACACTAGCTTTAGCCACGCCCCTCACACACACTAGCTTTAGCCACGCCCCTCACACACTAGCTTTAGCCACGCCCCTCACACACACGCTAGCTTTAGCCACGCCACTCACACACACGCTAGCTTTAGCCACGCCCCTCATACACACGCTAGCTTTAGCCACGCCCCTCACACACACTAGCTTAAGCCAAGCCCCTCACACACACACTAGCTTTAGCCACGCCCCTCACACACACACTAGCTTTAGCCACGCCCCTCACACACACTAGCTTTAGCCACGCCCCTCACACACACACTAGCTTTAGCCACGCCCCTCACACACACACTAGCTTTAGCCACGCCCCTCACACGCACTAGCTTTAGCCACGCCCCTCACACGCACTAGCTTTAGCCACGCCCCTCACACACGCACTAGCTTAGCCACGCCTCTCACACGCACTAGCTTTAGCCACGCCCCTCACACACACTAGCTTGCTCCTCACACGCACTAGCTTTAGCCATGCCCCTCACACGCACTAGCTTTAGCCACGTCCCTCACACTCACTAGCTTTAGCCACGCCCCTCACACACACACTAGCTTTAGCCACGCCCCTCACACATACACTAGCTTTAGCCACGCCCCACACACACTAGCTTTAGCCACGCCCCACACACACTCGATTTAGCCACGCCCCTCACACACACTAGTTTTAGCCACGCCCCTCACACACACACACTAGCTTTAGCCACGCCCCTCACACACACTAGCTTTTGCCACGCCCCTCACACACACACTAGCTTTAGCCACGCCCCTCACACACACACTAGATTTAGCCACGCCCCTCACACACACTAGCTTTAGCCACGCCCCTCACACACTAACTGGCTTTAGCCACGCCCCTCACACACACACTAGCTTTAGCCACGCCCCTCACACACACACTAGCTTTAGCCACGCCCCTCACACGCACTAGCTTTAGCCACGCCCCTCACACGCACTAGCTTTAGCCACGCCCCTCACACACACACTTGCTTTAGCCACGCCCCTCACACACACACTAGCTTTAGCCACGCCCCTCACACGCACTAGCTTTAGCCACGCCCCTCACACGCACTAGCTTTAGCCACGCCCCTCACACACGCACTAGCTTTAGCCACGCCTCTCACACGCACTAGCTTTAGCCACGCCCCTCACACACACTAGCTTGCCCCTCACACGCACTAGCTTTAGCCACGCCCCTCACACGCACTAGCTTTAGCCACGCCCCTCACACGCACTAGCTTTAGCCACGTCCCTCACACGCACTAGCTTTAGCCACGCCCCTCACATGCACTAGCTTTAGCCACGCCCCTCACACGCACTAGCTTTAGCCACGTCCCTCACACGCACTAGCTTTAGCCACGCCCCTCACACACACACTAGCTTTAGCCACGCCCCTCACACATACACTAGCTTTAGCCACGCCCCACACACACTAGCTTTAGCCACGCCCCACACACACTCGATTTAGCCACGCCCCTCACACACACTAGCTTTAGCCACGCCCCTCACACACACACTAGCTTTAGCCACGCCCCTCACACACACTAACTTTAGCCACGCCCCTCACACACACTAGCTTTAGCCACGCCCCTCACACACACTAGCTTTAGCCACGCCCCTCACACACTAGCTTTAGCCACGCCCCTCACACACACGCTAGCTTTAGCCACGCCACTCACACACACGCTAGCTTTAGCCACGCCCCTCATACACACGCTAGCTTTAGCCACGCCCCTCACACACACTAGCTTAAGCCAAGCCCCTCACACACACACTAGCTTTAGCCACGCCCCTCACACACACACTAGCTTTAGCCACGCCCCTCACACACACTAGCTTTAGCCACGCCCCTCACACACACACTAGCTTTAGCCACGCCCCTCACGCACACACTAGCTTTAGCCACGCCCCTCACACGCACTAGCTTTAGCCACGCCACTCACACGCACTAGCTTTAGCCACGCCCCTCACACGCACTAGCTTTAGCCACGCCCCTCACACACGCACTAGCTTTAGCCACGCCTCTCACACGCACTAGCTTTAGCCACGCCCCTCACACACACTAGCTTGCTCCTCACACGCACTAGCTTTAGCCACGCCCCTCACACGCACTAGCTTTAGCCACGTCCCTCACACGCACTAGCTTTAGCCACGCCCCTCACACACACACTAGCTTTAGCCACGCCCCTCACACATACACTAGCTTTAGCCACGCCCCACACACACTAGCTTTAGCCACGCCCCACACACACTCGATTTAGCCACGCCCCTCACACACACTAGTTTTAGCCACGCCCCTCACACACACACACTAGCTTTAGCCACGCCCCTCACACACACACTAGCTTTAGCCACGCCCCTCACACACACACTAGATTTAGCCACGCCCCTCACACACACTAGCTTTAGCCACGCCCCTCACACACTAACTAGCTTTAGCCACGCCCCTCACACACACTAGCTTTAGCCACGCCCCTCACACACACACTAGCTTTAGCCACGCCCCTCACACGCACTAGCTTTAGCCACGCCCCTCACACGCACTAGCTTTAGCCACGCCCCTCACACACACACTTGCTTTAGCCACGCCCCTCACACACACACTAGCTTTAGCCACGCCCCTCACACGCACTAGCTTTAGCCACGCCCCTCACATGCACTAGCTTTAGCCACGCCCCTCACACACGCACTAGCTTTAGCCACGCCTCTCACACGCACTAGCTTTAGCCACGCCCCTCACACACACTAGCTTGCCCCTCACACGCACTAGCTTTAGCCACGCCCCTCACATGCACTAGCTTTAGCCACGCCCCTCACACGCACTAGCTTTAGCCACGTCCCTCACACGCACTAGCTTTAGCCACGCCCCTCACACACACACTAGCTTTAGCCACGCCCCTCACACATACACTAGCTTTAGCCACGCCCCACACACACTAGCTTTAGCCACGCCCCACACACACTCGATTTAGCCACGCCCCTCACACACACTAGCTTTAGCCACGCCCCTCACACACACTAGCTTTAGCCACGCCCCTCACACACACACTAGCTTTAGCCACCCCCTCACGCGCACTAGCTTTAGCCACGCCCCTCACACGCACTAGCTTAAGCCACGCCCCTCACACACACACTAGCTTTAGCCACGCCCCTCACACACACTAGCTTTAACCACGCCCCTCACACACACACTAGCTTTAGCCACGCCCCTCACACACACTAGCTTTAGCCACGCCCCTCACACACAAACTTACTTTAGCCACGCCCCTCACACACACACTTGCTTTAGCCACGCCCCTCACACGCACTAGCTTTAGCCACGCCCCTCACACGCACTAGCTTTAGCCACGCCCCTCACACGCACACTAGCTTTAGCCACGCCCCTCAAACACACACTAGCTTTGGCCACGCCCCTCACACGCACTAGCTTGCCCCTCACACACACACTAGCTTTAGCCACGCCCCTCACACACACACTAGCTTTAGCCACGCCTCCTCACACGCACTAGCTTTAGCCACGCCCCTCACACGCACTAGCTTTAGCCACGCCCCTCACACACAGTAGCTTTAGCCACGCCCCTCACACACACACTAGCTTAAGCCACGCCCCTCACACACACTAGCTTTAGCCACGCCCCTCACACGCACTAGATTTAGCCACGACCATCACACGCACTAGCTTTAGCCACGCCCCTCACACACACACTAGCTTTAGCCACGCCCCTCACACACACTAGCTTTAGCCACGCCCCTCACACACTTGCTTTAGCCACGCCCCTCAAACACTTGCTTTAGCCACGCCCCTCACACACAGTAGCTTTAGCCACGCCCCTCACACGCACTAGCTTTAGCCACGCCCCTCAAACGCACTAGCTTTAGCCACGCCCCTCACACGCACTAGCTTTAGCCACGCCCCTCACAAGCACTAGCTTTAGCCACGCCCCTCACACGCACTAGCTTTAGCCACGCCCCTCACACGCACTAGCTTTAGCCACGCCCCTCACACACACACTAGCTTTAGCCACGCCCCTCACACACTAGCTTTAGCCACGCCCCTCACACATACACTAGCTTTAGCCACGCCCCTCACACACAAACTTACTTTAGCCACGCCCCTCACACACACACTTGCTTTAGCCACGCCCCTCACACACACACTAGCTTTAGCCACGCCCCTCACACACTAGCTTTAGCCACGCCCCTCACACATACACTAGCTTTAGCCACGCCCCTCACACACACTAGATTTAGCCATATGACAGCTCAAACAGGTAAAGGTAGATCCAGCTATGACGCTAGCGGCTAGGCTGCGCTAGGCTAACTCAGGCTGGAGCTACAGGTTTAATGACGTCATGTTTGAAGGACGTGGAACATAAACACTTTCTACTGAAGTATTTATTATATTAAGAATAGAGTCTATAATTAGGGGGAGAATGTCTTTGAGGAGCTTGGAATGGGGTCTAGGACACAAGTGGAGCTTTTAGAGGACATAAGGGCTGAAGTTCTCTCTCTTGATCAACAGCTGAACCTTTCTACATTTACAGGTGGATTTATATGTGACGTTAGATTTACAGCTTGGGCTTCATGAGAGTGTGAGTCATTTCGTAACACGCTGTAGCCGTGGTAACAAACAGTCAACGCAGTAGAGCCCTCACTTTAACAACAAAATAAAAACAATCAGAGATAAATGAGACTTTAGTTGACTTCTATAAGATGTGAATAGTATCTGGTTTGGGCCTTACACAGTGCGCCTCCCCCTGGTACAACAAAGAACTGCGTTCACATAAACAGAGTTAGTTGTTGTTGTTGTTGTTGTTTTTGTTGTTTTATGGCGGTTGGCATCCAGACTTTATTCTTTCGACTTCAGTTTTTTTCCCTTTGGCCCCTCCTACACAGAAGAATCCCTAAAAGCTACTGTCCTATCAGCAGGCTCTGTGTAAGGGTGCTTTGGCCTGATGACCTGTTTTAACGGAGCTGCAACATCAAGAGCAGACTTCAGAGAATTCATGGTCAAGTGGACAGATTGGTCACTTCCCCTGGACTAAAGCTGTTCTCAGCAGGATCAGGAGTGAGTGGAGAGTTCTGCCCTCAGTAAAAGTGTTAAAGTAGCTGTGTGGCTTCCTCAGGAGGGAGATGAACCAGCACAGGGGTGGCAGTGTTGGTCAGTCCCTCCAGTCCCATGTCCGGCTCTTCCCCGTCCTCGTCATCATCTACTTTCCTGACCAACAGGACTTTTGTTGGAGCTTGGACTGGACGCTCTCTCCACTCCGTCAGGAGGTTGACATGGTACGTCTGCCTGGACTTCTTTTTCTCTGGACGCAGGACCTCGTAGGTGACTGGCTCCATCTTCCGAGTGACAGTGTACGGGCCCTGCCATTTTGCTAAAAGTTTATGGGTGGAGGATGGCAGAAGAAGCAGCACCTTCTGACCAGGCTTGGTACGGGGTGGTACGGGCTGGTACGGGGTGGTACGGGGTGGTACGGGGTGGTACGGGGGGTACGGGGGGGTACGGGGGGGTACGGGGTGGTTTTGATGGAGGAAATGCCCAGTTGCTGCTGGAAAAGGTGCATTAACCGAGAAGTGAAGTTGGTGCCTTTGTCCGTGAGAATTTCATCAGGTAATCCAACTCTGGAGAACAGTTGAACAAGCGCTCGAAGGACAGCAGGCCCAGTGATGGTTCTCAGCGGAAAAGCCTCTGGAAATCTGGTGGCATAATCCGAGATGACCAGGATGTACTGATGTCCACTGCTGCTCTTCACCAGGGGCCCCACAATGTCCATCGCAATCCTTCGGAAGGGAGTGGAGATAACTGGAAGAGGCTGCAAAAAGGCACAGTCAGACTTGCGCACTGGACATGTTTTCTGACAGGTCGGACATGTGGCACAGTATGTGTGAATGTCAGCATACATGGACGGCCAATAAAATCTAGAACTGACGCGCAAGAATGTTTTGTGGCGACCGAGGTGACCTGACCATGGCACTGTGTGTGCTAAATGCATGACAAGGGTCCTACAGCTAAAGGGAACAACAAGACGTTTACATTCATCACTAACAATATACAACACCCCATTGTCAATAATAAACTTCTCTTGACCCAGACAACCTTTGGTTTCTTTCACCACCTCAGCAAAAAGACTTTTCAAAGTAATATCATTGCTTTGCAACAAAGAAACATTTTCAGGTACATCCCACACAAACGATTTTAAAGACCATTTGTTTTTTCCAAGGCCGACCATAGAGGAATCCACTTGTACTAAAAAGCGTTTGGTGAAGTCTGGACTCTTCAACACCGGAGATGAGCACAGATGGGCTTTGTGGGTGGTAAAGGCATTCTCACAGTCTTCTGTCCAGACGACTGGGTTTCGCTTGTCTTTGGCGTTGAGTGCAGTGAGTGGAACGGCGATGGTTGCCAACTGTGGCACAAACCGTCGGTACCATCCAGCCAACCCAAGAAAGGAACGCACCTCTTTCTTTGTTCGTGGCCTCAGAGATTTCAGGATAGCCTCGACCTTGTCGACCTGAGGCCTCACCTCCCCTCGACCCATCTGGTAGCCGAGGTAGCGTGTCTCCTGCCGAGCCCACTCACACTTTGCCGGATTCAGCGTAAGACCGGCTCGCTGGATCTGCTTCAGGACTTGGGAGAGATGTCAGACATGATCCTCCCAGGTCTCGCTGAAGATGGAGAACTCGATCCATTAGACGTTGAAACGTAGCGGGTGCTCCATGCAGCCCGAATGGCATCACAGTAAACTGAAACAGTCCAGTTGGTGTTTGAAATGCTGTGTAGGGCCGTGAGGACTTCTCGAGGGGCACTTGCCAGTATCCTTTGCAAAGGTCCAATGTTGTTATGTACTTGGCGGAACCAATCTTCTCCAGCAAGTCATCAATCCTTGGCATTGGGTATGCATCAAATTCAGACACAGAGTTCAGCTTCCGAAAGTCAATACATATCCTGAGTGATCCGTCTTTCTTGAACACAATCACTACAGGACTGCTCCATTCGGATTTGGAAGGTTCGATGACTCCCAGTCTCAGCATTTCTTGGATCTCATCTTGGAGCTTCCCAACAAGCTGCTGTGGTACACGATATGGTCGCTGTCGGATCGGCCGACCCTCCTTCAGGCGGATGACATGTTCCACCACTGTAGTTCTTCCAGGACTAGCACGGAACAGCGAGGACACTTCCTTGAAGGTCTGGAGTAGCTGTGTTTCTTGCTCAGGAGGAAGATGAACCAGCACAGGGGTAGCAGGCATAGTCAGTCCCTCCAGTCTCCCCTGGAGGCGAGGGTTCGAATCCCACTTCTGACACCAAATGTAGCGGGGCTCTCTTTCGAAAATAGGCGAAGTAGAATTTCAAGTGCTCAGGTGGATTTGTTGTGCCTAAAACCAAAGTGCAAAAATAGTGAAAAAAGGATGCAAAAATATTTACAGTGAGGAAAAATGTCCAAAAAACGGACGGGCAGCGCGGGCATGAACGGGCCGCGCGGGCATGAACGGGCCGCGCGGGCATGAACGGGCGCTCAGTAAACAAACAGCGACAATTGAAGACGGACTGGCTCCGTCACATGTCACTGAATATTGACTATTATTTCTTTGAACTTTGAGATAGGTTTTTCAGATATTGTCCTTTTCATTATAACTTTATTTTGTGGGACTGGATGATCTTTAAGAATAAACTGAAAGGTAATTAGGAAATGATCTGACAATATAGGGTTTTGAGGGAGGACAATGAGGTCACTAATCTCTGTTCCATACGTTAGGACAAGATCCAGAGTGTTCTTGTGAGTGTGAGTCGCTTTATTTACATTCTGAGTGAAACCAATGCTGTCTAATAAGGCGCTGAAGGCATTACTGAGAGAGTCATCACTCATGTTCACGTGGATATTAAAGTCTCCAACTATAACTATTTTATCCCAGGCTAACTCTAAGTTTGATATAAAGTCAGAAAACTGTTAAAAACCTCCCTCCACCTCCTCCTCCCTGCACCTCCTCCCTGCACCTCCCCCTCCTCCCTGCAGCTCCTCCCTGCAGCTCCTCCTCCTCCCTGCAGCAGCTCCTCCTCCCTGGACCTCCCCCTCCTCCCTGCAGCTCCTCCTCCTCCCTGCAGCAGCTCCTCCTCCCTGGACCTCCCCCTCCTCCCTGCAGCTCCTCCTCCTCCCTGCACCACCTCTTCCTCTCTGGACCTCCTCTGAAGGTGTTTGTGCTGCAGGTGCCATCAGAATGACCTGGAGAACATCGTGCCCTTCGTGCTCATCGGGCTGATGTACTCGCTGACCGGTCCTGACCCGTCCTGGGCCCTGCTGCATTTCCGGGTCTTCACCGCGTCTCGTCTCTTCCACACGGTGGCGTTCATCCACGCTCTGCCACAGCCGTCCAGAGGCCTGAGCTGGATCCTGGGGCTTCTGACCACTCTGTCCATGTCCCACAGCGTCATCCACAGCGTCATCTTCCACTGAAACACCCACTCTGACCGCTCTGACCGCTCTGTCCCCTGGGACCACTCTGACCGCTCTGACCGCTCTGACCGCTCTGACCGCTCTGTCCCCTGGGACCACTCTGACCGCTCTGACCGCTCTGTCCCCTGGGACCACTCTGACCGCTTTGACCACTCTGACCATGTCCCAGAGCCTTGTCTTTCACTGAAACATTCCCTGGAGCACATGTCCTTCTCTCCTTAATATTGTCCTTTAACTTGTTATGGCAGGAGAAGGATCTGAAGGATCTGAAGGCATGAGCTTTACAAACACTCTGAAATATGTGTGAGAAAGTGGAGAGGATCTTCTCTCTTCAGAATGTCTTTTGTCATTTTCTCATTAAACGTTTCTATTTTCTGATCTGAGTTGTGGTTCCTTTACTGTGGTTTATGCTCATGAACTGTCCACAAAAAGACGAATGTCTCCCCGACCAAGAGCCCCACGACCGCGTGTCGTCGGGGTCAGAGTTCAAACAGAGATTCTTCTGATCATCACAAACGTTCTTAGTCGCCTCAGACTTTAGAGAAGGCGTGTCACTCATCGTCATGTGACTATTGAACGCGACTCGATTTCAGATGAAGAGAAAATAGTTTCAAACTTCAAAAGTAAAACAATTTCACTCTGGATTATTATTAGGCCCGAGCGCCACAAGCTGCGAGAGGCCAGTCAGCTCCGTAAGGCCGTGCGAAGCACGGCTGCAAAAGTGCGCACGAAATCGAGCGCGAAGCGCTCGCCCACTTCCAAACACTCACTAACGCACTCCTTCACTCATGCATCGCCCCGTGCAGACTAATTAGTAGTAGGAAAATGGAACTTTACCGTTGTAAACGGGCGAAGCCCGTGCAAAAGTGCGCACTAAACGAGCACTTAACATTGGGATCATCTCCACATAAAGCTCTGGTTTGCTCTAAGTGTCTCACAAACACGTTCCATCTCTTTATGTTCAGTTCATATAAACATGTGATGCAAAAATGTAACATTATTACTGTTTAGAGGGCCAAAAACACAAAGTGGGCGGAGCCCACTCAAAATGAATGAAAGTACCCGTCAGTGACCAGGGACCCACACCATGAGGGAGGAAAGCACGAGCGCTTTCTGAAAATGTATAGTTTATGATATTTGAAAAATGGGAAACATTGTTTTCTCATCAGAATATTCTTCTTCTTCTCGATAATTGTTATGGCGTTGCCGTAGCAATGACCAAAACCTCCCATGTTATTCCAATGGGGAAATCGCAGGCGTTGACTCCTCCCCCTCAGGGCGTTGACTCCTCCCCCTCAGGGCGTTGACTCCTCCCCCTCAGGGCGTTGACTCCTCCCCCTCAGAGCGTTGACTCCTCCCCCTCAGGGCGTTGACTCCTCCCCCTCAGGGCGTTGACTCCTCCCCCTCAGGGCGTTGACTCCTCCCCCTCAGGGCGTTGACTCCTCCCCCTCAGGGCGTTAGACATATGAACCTGATGAAATGTGGTGAGACTCATGTTCAGGGGTAAAAGTTATTCACATTTTTATTGTAAGAGTCACGTGTCTGTGCGGCTTCATTCTGCTGAGAATTCAGAATAAAATTGTTTTTTGATGTAAAACAAAGAGAAGATGTGACAGCGTCACAGATTCAGCAGTAGGCGTAATAAAAGGACAATTGGGGCGCGTTAGCCACGCCCCCTCCTCTTGCGGCGTGGCGAGGGACGATTATTGCCGCTTGCGGCTATATTTATTCTTATAATCAATAATATTGTAATTATTGTAATTCGTGACCTCTCAACCTCGTGACCTCTCGCATAGAAAACAGGGGCAGTCACAGGGGCCACTACTGTAAGTTGATGGCGATGCAGTGTTTTTGTGCATAAACTTCTCACGAATATTGACCATGTTAGTAATGCTCTAAATAGATCTCAAGTTTAAGTTCACACTTTCAATTATATAAAAAATATGTAACATGTACTTTTCATATATTTCATCTTATAAAGTAAAAGAAATACTTAGTTTTAATGCGTGGAGTTTAAGTAGATGAAGAGATCTGAAAGTATAAACAAATATGAATCTTTGTGCATTTTCTGGCCTTTTTAAAATAAGGGCCCTCGAGGGCCCGAAGGTGACGAACGTGACCTTTGGTTAAAAACATGGCTGAGTTTTCAAATGTGACTCAGTTCATGAATGACACAAGTATAAACCTGGAGCAGAAGAACATGACAAAGTTAAAGGTGAGGAAAAGTCCTGGAGCCGCTTTGACATCATAAAAGTTTATTACATTTGTGCTTCAAAAGGTTCGCTCTGTACAAAAGGCCTAAAAATCATTTCTCATGCCAAAAAAAACTGGTAAATTACAGGAAAAAGATCCAGATTTTATTTACATCAACATTTACAGACGAGGAAAGAAAAGACCAATAAATAAAGAAAATCCTCAAGATGAAAAAGAAAAGGAGATTCACTTTGTCCCCGAGCCCCCCCCAGGCCCCAGCCCCCCCAGGCCCCGAGCCACGGCCCCCCGAGCCCCAGCCCCCCCGAGCCACGGCCCCCCGGAGCCCGGAACAACGTGTGTTTGATGAGGACAGACACAGGCAGAACATGCAAAACTGAATTAAACCATTGTAACTGTTCAGGACGAGACGCTGCAGCAAAACATCACACAGAGACATGGCTCCTCCCACAGAGACGTGGCTCCTCCCACAGAGACGTGGCTCCTCCCACAGAGACGTGGCTCCTCCCACACTCCATCATAAATCATATAAATGTGGCCAAAATGAAGACATTTTAACTGCTCGGTCCATTTTTCACATATAAACGGCCCAAATATGAGACATTTGGGCCGTTTTTACACAGAAAATGTCTTTTTTCTGTCTGAAAACGTGACAAGACGTGAGACGGAGCGACTGCAGCGTCTCGCCTGTAAACATGTGATTGTTTCCATTGCCCCGCCTCCAGGGGGCGGCGCCAGCACAAGTCCAGCACCAAAAACTGTCCCGTTCAGTCCAGACAGTGTCCACAGCTCAAAACAGCGCCGCCTACTGGAGCCAGTGTGTACAGAGAGGCCCCAGAGCCGAGGCCCCGGAGCCACAGTGGGCCCCTCGGGGCTCAGCGTATTTGGGGCCCGTAGCCCTCCTTCAGGAGCCCCTCCTCGTAGTCGCTCTGACACAGGATCATGTTGTTCTTCAGGAAGAATTTATCTCCAACACAAAACCTGTAAAAGACACAGTCAGGCTAACCACTCTGCCACAGGGGCCTCTGAGGCTCCACCCCCCTCGACCTGACCCCTGACCTCTGACCCCTGACCTCACCTCTGGTTGCAGAGCTGGCAGGCGAAGCAGTCGAGGTGGTAGACGTTGTCTTTGGCCCTCATGACCATCTCGAAGGCCGGGATGAGTTTACTACAAGCGGCACAGTTTCCTGTCACGCCAAACAATCTGAAGAAGAAGAAGAAGAAGAAGCAAATGAGACGAGAGCAGAAGATCTAAACTAAAAGTCAATAAAACATTCAAGAGTTTAAATACAATATAAAAATATGGAATAAAACCAAACAAAGCAAAAGTCTTTAAGATGATCAAAAGCATCTGTTTTGATCCAGACAAAGAGCCTTAGACACACTTCTGTTTCCTCTTCACTCTGTTTAGAGCCCAAGCGGGTTCCACAGGCTTAGAGGGCGTTCTGGACCTGTTATTCCTCTTTCTTCTT
This sequence comes from Eucyclogobius newberryi, assembly GCF_026437365.1. NCBI lineage: Eukaryota > Metazoa > Chordata > Actinopteri > Gobiiformes > Gobiidae > Eucyclogobius > Eucyclogobius newberryi. The sequence goes on from NW_027315834.1 coordinate 49,527,419, forward strand.
GTCCTCTGAGCTGGTGGACACCTCCTCTTGTCCTCTGAGCTGGTGGACACCTCCTCTTGTCCTCTGAGCTGGTGGACACCTCCTCTTGTCCTCTGAGCTGGTGGACACCTCTTGTCCTCTGAGCTGGTGGACACCTCTTGTCCTCTGAGCTGGTGGACACCTCTTGTCCTCTGAGCTGGTGGACACCTCTTGTCCTCTGAGCTGGTGGACACCTCCTCTTGTCCTCTGAGCTGGTGGACACCTCCTCTTGTCCTCTGAGCTGGTGGACACCTCCTCTTGTCCTCTGAGCTGGTGGACACCTCTTGTCCTCTGAGCTGGTGGACACCTCTTGTCCTCTGAGCTGGTGGACACCTCTTGTCCTCTGAGCTGGTGGACACCTCTTGTCCTCTGAGCTGGTGGACACCTCTTGTCCTCTGAGCTGGTGGACTCCTCTTGTCCTCTGAGCTGGTGGACACCTCCTCTTGTCCTCTGAGCTGGTGGACACCTCCTCTTGTCCTCTGAGCTGGTGAACACCTCCTCTTGTCCTCTGAGCTGGTGGGCACCTCCTCTTGTCCTCTGAGCTGGTGGGCACCTCCTCTTGTCCTCTGAGCTGGTGGACACCTCTTGTCCTCTGAGCTGGTGGACACCACCTCTTGTCCTCTGAGCTGGTGGACACCTCTTGTCCTCTGAGCTGGTGGGCACCTCCTCTTGTCCTCTGAGCTGGTGGACACCTCCTCTTGTCCTCTGAGCTGGTGGACACCTCCTCTTGTCCTCTGAGCTGGTGGACACCTCCTCTTGTCCTCTGAGCTGGTGGACACCTCTTGTCCTCTGAGCTGGTGGACACCTCTTGTCCTCTGAGCTGGTGGACACCTCTTGTCCTCTGAGCTGGTGGACACCTCTTGTCCTCTGAGCTGGTGGACACCTCTTGTCCTCTGAGCTGGTGGACACCTCTTGTCCTCTGAGCTGGTGGACTCCTCTTGTCCTCTGAGCTGGTGGACACCTCCTCTTGTCCTCTGAGCTGGTGGACACCTCCTCTTGTCCTCTGAGCTGGTGAACACCTCCTCTTGTCCTCTGAGCTGGTGGACACCTCCTCTTGTCCTCTGAGCTGGTGGGCACCTCCTCTTGTCCTCTGAGCTGGTGGACACCTCTTGTCCTCTGAGCTGGTGGACACCACCTCTTGTCCTCTGAGCTGGTGGACACCTCTTGTCCTCTGAGCTGGTGGGCACCTCCTCTTGTCCTCTGAGCTGGTGGACACCTCCTCTTGTCCTCTGAGCTGGTGGACACCTCCTCTTGTCCTCTGAGCTGGTGGACACCTCCTCTTGTCCTCTGAGCTGGTGGACACCTCCTCTTGTCCTCTGAGCTGGTGGACACCTCCTCTTGTCCTCTGAGCTGGTGGACACCTCTTGTCCTCTGAGCTGGTGGACACCTCTTGTCCTCTGAGCTGGTGGACACCTCTTGTCCTCTGAGCTGGTGGACACCTCTTGTCCTCTGAGCTGGTGGACACCTCTTGTCCTCTGAGCTGGTGGACACCTCCTCTTGTCCTCTGAGCTGGTGGACACCTCCTCTTGTCCTCTGAGCTGGTGGACACCTCCTCTTGTCCTCTGAGCTGGTGAACACCTCCTCTTGTCCTCTGAGCTGGTGGACACCTCTTGTCCTCTGAGCTGGTGGACACCACCTCTTGTCCTCTGAGCTGGTGGACACCTCTTGTCCTCTGAGCTGGTGGACACCTCCTCTTGTCCTCTGAGCTGGTGAACACCTCCTCTTGTCCTCTGAGCTGGTGAACACCTCCTCTTGTCCTCTGAGCTGGTGGGCACCTCCTCTTGTCCTCTGAGCTGGTGGACACCTCTTGTCCTCTGAGCTGGTGGACACCACCTCTTGTCCTCTGAGCTGGTGGACACCTCTTGTCCTCTGAGCTGGTGGGCACCTCCTCTTGTCCTCTGAGCTGGTGGACACCTCCTCTTGTCCTCTGAGCTGGTGGACACCTCCTCTTGTCCTCTGAGCTGGTGGACACCTCCTCTTGTCCTCTGAGCTGGTGGACACCTCTTGTCCTCTGAGCTGGTGGACACCTCTTGTCCTCTGAGCTGGTGGACACCTCTTGTCCTCTGAGCCGGTGGGCTCTGTAGACGCTCCCTTCCTTTAAACTTCTCTCTGGAGCTTCCTCTGATCGTGGAACAATCTAGAAAGGCCACGAGGTTCCCTCTCTTAGGGTCCTCTCTTAGGGTCCTCTCTTAGGGTCCTCTCTAGTAAACCTGATGTTCAGGTCCACAGCAGTGATGAACCTCAGACTCACCGCAGCCGCTCTGTGATTGGCCCAGACTCACCGCAGGTAGTCTCGCCGGCACAGGATGAGGTTGGCCTTGGTGTAGAGGGTGGAGCCCACCTCCCCGAGGCGGCACTCGCAGCAGGCGCACTTCAGACAGTCCTCGTGCCAGTACTGGTCCAGGGCCTTCAGCAGGAACCGGTCCTGGATCTTCCTCTTGCAGCCAGCGCAGCCCTTAGGCTTCGTGTCCGGCTGCACCGACAGCATCTGTATACCTGCGGGGTCAGGGGTCAGGTCAGGGGTCAGAGACAGTGGCCATTTTAAAACAGGCGAACAACATGGTAGATATTTTTAAACCCTAAAAAGTTAGCATCGTGTGTGTGTCCAGGCTCATTGTTCAGAAGCTGCTCTTTTCTTCAAAACACACACACACACACACACACACACACACACACACACACACACACACACACACACACACACACACACACACACACACACACACACACACACACACACACACACACACACACACACACACACACACACACACACACACACACACACACACACACACACACACACACACACACACACACACACACACACACACACACACACACACACACACACACACACACACACACACACACACACACACACACACACACACACACACACACACACACACACACACACACACACACACACACACACACACACACACACACACACACACACACACACACACACACACACACACACACACACACACACACACACACACACACACACACACACACACACACACACACACACACACACACACACACACACACACACACACACACACACACACACACACACACACACACACACACACACACACACACACAAGCTAGTGTGTGAGGGGCGTGGCTAAAGCTAGCGCGTGCGAGGGGCGTGGCTAAAGCTAGCGCGTGCGAGGGGCGTGGCTAAAGCTAGCGCGTGCGAGGGGCGTGGCTAAAGCTAGCGCGTGCGAGGGGCGTGGCTAAAGCTAGCGTGTGTGAGGGGCGTGGCTAAAGCTAGTGCATGTGAGGGGCGTGGCTAAAGCTAGTGTGTGCATGTGAGGGGCGTGGCTAAAGCTAGTGTGTGTGTGTGAGGGGCGTGGCTAAAGCTAGTGTGTGTGAGGGGCGTGGCTAAAGCTAGTGCATGTGAGGGGCGTGGCTAAAGCTAGTGCATGTGAGGGGCGTGGCTAAAGCTAGTGTGTGTGTGAGGGGCGTGGCTAAAGCTAGTGCATGTGAGGGGCGTGGCTAAAGCTAGTGTGTGTGTGAGGGGCGTGGCTAAAGCTAGTGCATGTGAGGGGCGTGGCTTCAATATGGAAATATCAGATTGTGGCTCTTGACAAAGCGAGCGCCGTGCAGCCAGAAACAGGAAACCGCTGTTGCTAACGCGCTAAGCTAGCTTTGTGTTGCTAAAGCTCCAAGGGTCCAGGCTCCAAGGGTCCAGGCTGTAAGGGTCCAGGCTCTAAGGGTCCAGGCTCTAAGGGTCCAGGCTCTACGTGAGCTTTATATCTGAGGCTCCAGAACATAATCATATTCATAAACATCACGTGACAGATGGCGCGTGCGTCAGAAGCACGTCGGCCCCTCTGTGCGCATGCGCGGGGCAGGTTGCAGTCAGCGCCGTTTTATCTGAGCGCTGATTGGCTGATCCAGATTCACGCGCACGTTTCACTTCAAAGTGTCGCTGGTCATCACCAGCGGGCCCCCGGGGGCCCTTCACTGGGGCCCCTGCTCCACTGTGTCCGCGCAGAGGAGATCGGGACCAAGCGGGACAAAGGCTCCGGTCACGGCGCGGCTCTGGCGCGGACTCCGCAGTGCGCGCGTCACATGGTGTTTCGGTCTCGGTGACATTTGGCCTTTTCCTAATGACTGTTGCCATGGCAGCGGCCCGCGGCTGAAGGGCCAATCACCGCCGCGTCAGACCCGCGCGGAGCTGCGGTAAACACCAGCGTTTAGCGCGCGTTTCACCGCGTCCTGAGCCCGTGTCCCGGAGCGGTCACGGTGGAGCGGGGTCACCTGCGGACGCGCGGCTCCCCGCGGCGGGATGAGGCTCTCACGCACGCGCATCGGGAGAGGACAGAACCGTCTTACCGTAACTTTTGTCTCTTTTCTGCATTGGAGGCGCTGGAGCCGCGGAGCAGCTGCATGCGACTGCGAACCGGAGACACGGGGCTTTGTTCCCGGGACACGGCTCCTGCACGGCGGCGTGAGGCTCCGCGCAGGTCCGGAGGAGGAGCACGCGGCGGCGGGGAACCGGGGACGCGGTAGAGGCGCGGTGCAGACGCGGTGCAGACGCGGAGCGCGGGAGCCGCAGTGGATGACGGGACACAAAGAGATGCGTCCCGTTCGCCTCGCGCTCAGCGTCTGCCACGGCTCGTGCGGCTCCAGCTGTCCCTCACGCGCACTGCTCACGCGCACGCCCCCCTCCTCCCCCTCCCCCCGCGTGGACCAATCACAGCCGCGACACGGACCTGATTACGCCAATTACGCACGTGCAGAGAGCGACGCGCGCCCACGCTCCGCCCACGACAAGAGTCTGCCACCGGGACAGGACCGGGACAGGACCGGGACAGGACCGGGACAGAAGTGCAGAATCTTGTATTTGAGATTTAAATGTTTTGGTGATAAAGTGTCAACATTAAAGTCACTTTTGACTCATGTTTATAATAAGAATAATTAAAGCCGCAAGCGGCAATGATCAGCCTCGCCACGCCCCAAGAGGAGGGGGCGTGGCTAACGCGCCCCAATTGTCCTTTTATTACGCCTACTGCTGAATCTGTGACGCTGTCACATCTTCTCTTTGTTTTACATCAAAAAACAATTTTATTCTGAATTCTCAGCAGAATGAAGCCGCACAGACACGTGACTCTTACATTAAAAATGTGAATAACTTTTACCCCTGAACATGAGTCTCACCACATTTCATCAGGTTCATATGTCTAACGCCCTGAGGGGGAGGAGTCAACGCCCTGAGGGGGAGGAGTCAACGCCCTGAGGGGGAGGAGTCAACGCCCTGAGGGGGAGGAGTCAACGCTCTGAGGGGGAGGAGTTTGTGAAAGTATAAAGTGTAAACATGTTCTGGCGATTTCCCCATTGGAATAACATGGGAGGTTTTGGTCATCGCTACGGCAACGATATAACAATTATGACATGAGTCATTGACTTTTTGATGGGGCCAAAATTGAGTTTTGTGTCAAATTTCATATAATTTCGCAAAACTAAACATTTAACCTCCATATAAAATCTGTAGGGGGCACTGTGGCTCCAAATTAATTTATTTCACTTCAAGTAGGTTTAGGGCAAAGAGTTTAACAACTGATTCTAATTTGACGCAATTTGGACTTTATCTGTGCAAACGGCAGAAATGTTAAATTTGGGAGATTTATGAAATTCTAGCTACAGTTTGTGGCTTCGCCCAAACCCACAGAAACTGTGACAGGGTCAAAGTCATTTGAATAACTTTTGATGTCCCACTTCTCAGCACCATTTTCACACAATTTCAGCTTTTTAGAGCCAACGCCCCGAGAGGAGTTCATAAAAGTACCACGTCTGGAAAAACTCCCGAGTCATGTTTAGCCATTTTTGAAGCAATATGGCCGACATTTGGTTGGGCGGACGGCGTTGCCGTAATAATATTTTTTACTTCTCTTGTCGCCATCTACCTCTGCGCCAAATTTCATGATTCTACCATCAGAATTTTTTGGGTCATTTCCCATCTCTCAATGCATTTTTGGTACATTTGGGGGCGCTGACGCGCACATTCTTTTATTTTAGAAAAGGGAAATAGCCAGAATGTAGAGAGGCACGATCTTTACACGTGTGAACATTTGTGTGACTTTTCGTCAATGTCACTGGGTGAAAAATAGGGGGCGTGTCCCGAGAAGAAGAAGAATATTCTGATGTGAAAACAATGTTTCACATTTTTCAAATATCATAAACTATACATTTTCGGAAAGCGCTCGTGCTTTCCTCCCTCATGGTGTGGGTCCCTGGTCACTGACGGGTACTTTCATTCATTTTGAGTGGGCTCCGCCCACTTTGTGTTTTTGGCCCTCTAAACAGTAATAATGTTACATTTTTGCATCACATGTTTATATGAACTGAACATAAAGAGATGGAACGTGTTTGTGAGACACTTCCATCCCAATGTAAAGCGCTTCGCGCTCGATTTCACTTACGCAGCCGTGCTTCGCACGGCCTTACGGAACTAATAGTTACTCTCACCAGCTTGTGGCGCTCGGGCCTAATAATAATATTTTTAGCGAAAACAATACAGTCGTTTCCACTATAACAACAAATTATACATCGTTTGAAAGCTCTAACCCTTCCCCGCCGCCATGAGGTGGAATCATCATTACGAGCGCTTACGCGCTCGTCACTCCCCATAGACTTCCATTGATTTGCGCAGATACAAGCATGGCCCATGGACTCTCGCGTACAGGACGATGTCAGGAGGGTTTTTGGAGGAATGCAGCGATTCGCGCTGCTTTAGTCAACAATGAGTGAATGGGCATAGCAGGAGTAAGTGTGCATGATCCATGCCTTCGGCATGGGCTAGTTCACTGTACTTGCCAGGGGCGACGGCCCTCCGCCCTGCTGGGTCTTGCCTTACTCTTGCTTTAGACCTGCTTTAGTCCTGCTCAGCGCCGCCCCTGCCGCCCCTGCCGCCCTGACAGCACCGCGCGTCTCTAATGCTCTCGTTAGCTGTACTTACAGCTGTTCTCTTAACATAATTGATCGGAGCGCGCAGCCTCGATTCCCCAGCTCCCAATTAGTGCGCGCCCCGAACATCAAAGAACAGCTCCGTGTGAAGCGCTCACCTCCTCTTCTCCTCCTGCTCCTCCCCCATGAGCTGTGGGGTGAAAAGGCCCGGCTCCTCTGCCCTCTCAGCCCGGTCTGTGCTGCCCAGTGTCTCTGTGTGTAAAGATGGTCTTATGTCCTCTTGTGTGTGTCTCATTGTGTGTAAAGATGGTCTTATGTCCTCTTGTGTGTGTCTCATTGTGTGTAAAGATGGTCTTATGTCGTCTTGTGTGTGTCTCATTGTGTGTAAAGATGGTCTTATGTCCTCTTGTGTGTGTCTCATTGTGTGTAAAGATGGTCTTATGTCGTCTTGTGTGTGTCTCATTGTGTGTAAAGATGCTCTTATGTCGTCTTGTGTGTCTCATTGTGTGTAAAGATAGTCTTATGTCCTCTTGTGTGTGTCTCATTGTGTGTAAAGATGGTCTTATGTCCTCTTGTGTGTGTCTCATTGTGTGTAAAGATGGTCTTATGTCCTCTTGTGTGTGTCTCATTGTGTGTAAAGATGGTCTTATGTCGTCTTGTGTGTGTCTCATTGTGTGTAAAGATGGTCTTATGTCCTCTTGTCTGTGTCAGTCCCCCTCACAAAAAAAAATAGCCATCATGCCTCCGGTTCCTGTCAGGCCAGAGGGCCTCATCGACATAACAGGCAGGGTGCTCCCTGTCAGGCAGGGTGCTCCCTGTCAGGCAGGGTGCTCCCTGTCAGGCAGCGTTGGAAGAATCGCCTTGAGTGGCGCATGAAGCCCTGACAGGCCTCCACACTGACGTCGCCACAAGCCTCCTCCAGGGGCCTCCTCCAGGGGCCTGCTCCAGGGGCCTGCTCCTTCTGTCCTTAGACCCTCCTTCTGTCCTTAGACCCTCCTCCTTCTGTCCTTAGACCCTCCTTCTGTCCTTAGCTCCTCCTTCTGTCCTTAGACCCTCCTTCTGTCCTCAGACCCTCCTTCTGTCCTTAGACCCTCCTTCTGTCCTTAGACCCTCCTTCTGTCCTTGGACCCTCCTTTTGTCCTTAGACCCTCCTTCTGTCCTTAGACCCTCCTTCTGTCCTTAGACCCTCCTTCTGTCCTTGGACCCTCCTTTTGTCCTTAGACCCTCCTTCTGTCCTTAGACCCTCCTTCTGTCCTTAGACCCTCCTTTTGTCCTTAGACCCTCCTTCTGTCCTCTCTCCTCCCTCTCCTCCTCCTCCTCTCCTCCTCCCTCTCTTCCTCTCCTCCCTCTCTCCTCCTCCCTCTCTCCTCCTCCCTCTCTCCTCCTCCTCTCCTCCTCCCTCTCTTCCTCTCCTCCCTCTCTCCTCCCTCACCTCCTCCCTCTCCTCCCTCTCTCCTCCTCCTCTTCTCCTCCCTCTCCTCCTCCTCCCTCTCCTCCTCTCCTCCCTCTCTCCTCCTCTCCTCCTCACCTCCTTCTCCTCCCTCTCCTCCTCCTCTCCTCCTCCCTCTTCTCCTCTCCTCTCCTCCTCCCTCTCCTCCTCTCCTCCCTCTTTCTTCTTCTCCTCTCCTCCCTCTCTCCTCCTCTCCTCCTCCTCTCCTCCTCCCTCTCCTCCTCGTCCTCTCCTCCTCCCTCTCCTCCTCTCCTCCCTCTCCTCCTCTCCTCCCTCTCTCCTCCTCTCCTCTCCTCCTCCCTCTCCTCCTCCCCTCTCCTCTCCTCACCTCCTCCCTCTCCTCCCTCTCTCCTCCTCCTCTTCTCCTCCCTCTCCTCCCTCTCCTCCTCCTCTCCTCTCCTCCTCACCTTCTCCTCCTCCCTCTCCTCCTCCTCCTCTCCTCCTCCCTCTCTCCTCCCTCTCCTCCTCCTCCTCCTCTCCTCCTCCCACTCTTCCTCTCCTCCCTCTCTCCTCCTCCCTCTCCTCCTCCCTCTCTCCTCCTCTCCTCCTCCTCTCCTCCTCCCTCTCCTCCTCCTCCTCTCCTCCTCCCTCTCCTCCTCCCTCTCTCCTCCTCCCTCTCCTCCTCCCTCTCCTCCTCCTCTCCTCCTCCCTCTCTTCCTCTCCTCCCTCTCTCCTCCTCCCTCTCTCCTCCTCCCTCTCCTCCTCCTCTCCTCCTCCCTCTCTTCCTCTCCTCCCTCTCTCCTCCCTCTCCTCCTCCTCCTCTCCTCCTCCCTCTCTTCCTCTCCTCCCTCTCTCCTCCCTCTCCTCCTCCTCCCTCTCCTCCTCCCTCTCCTCCTCTCCTCCTCCCTCTCCTCCTCTCCTCCTCCCTCTCTTCCTCTCCTCTCCTCCCTCTCTTCCTCTCCTCCCTCTCTCCTCCTCTCCTCTCCTCCTCCCTCTCCTCCTCCCCTCTCCTCTCCTCACCTCCTCCCTCTCCTCCTCTCCTCCCTCTTTCTTCTTCTCCTCTCCTCCCTCTCTCCTCCTCTCCTCCTCCTCTCCTCCTCCCTCTCCTCCTCGTCCTCTCCTCCTCCCTCTCCTCCTCTCCTCCCTCTCCTCCTCTCCTCCCTCTCTCCTCCTCTCCTCTCCTCCTCCCTCTCCTCCTCCCCTCTCCTCTCCTCACCTCCTCCCTCTCCTCCCTCTCTCCTCCTCCTCTTCTCCTCCCTCTCCTCCCTCTCCTCCTCCTCTCCTCTCCTCCTCACCTTCTCCTCCTCCCTCTCCTCCTCCTCCTCTCCTCCTCCCTCTCTCCTCCCTCTCCTCCTCCTCCTCCTCTCCTCCTCCCACTCTTCCTCTCCTCCCTCTCTCCTCCTCCCTCTCCTCCTCCCTCTCTCCTCCTCTCCTCCTCCTCTCCTCCTCCCTCTCCTCCTCCTCCTCTCCTCCTCCCTCTCCTCCTCCCTCTCTCCTCCTCCCTCTCCTCCTCCCTCTCCTCCTCCTCTCCTCCTCCCTCTCTTCCTCTCCTCCCTCTCTCCTCCTCCCTCTCTCCTCCTCCCTCTCCTCCTCCTCTCCTCCTCCCTCTCTTCCTCTCCTCCCTCTCTCCTCCCTCTCCTCCTCCTCCTCTCCTCCTCCCTCTCTTCCTCTCCTCCCTCTCTCCTCCCTCTCCTCCTCCTCCCTCTCCTCCTCCCTCTCCTCCTCTCCTCCTCCCTCTCCTCCTCTCCTCCTCCCTCTCCTCCTCTCCTCTCCTCCCTCTCTTCCTCTCCTCCTCCTCTTCTCCTCCCTCTCTTCCTCTCCTCCCTCTCTCCTCCTCCCTCTCCTCTCCTCCTCCTCCTCTCCTCCTTCTCTCTGGCTCTTTTCAAAAGCTTCTCTCACTTTGACTCTGGGCTTCACAGATTAAAGGACTGAAATGAGCTCCGGGCCCCGGGACGAGGGCCCCGGGAGCCGCAGGCGGCAGCAGGTGTGGCCCCGCTGATAAACACATCTGTACGAGCTGAAATGATTGATGACTGGTTTCCATGGAGACGCTCTGGCTTCGCCTGAGACGTTCCAGAATGCGGCTTTAAACCACCGGCTTCATTATTTTTATCTGGATCTATTTTTCCATTATTTTCTTATCTGTGAAAAGCGTTAAATGAAATAACACTGACTTCTCTATCGCCATGGTGACGGGTCAGATCTGTGGCACGGCTCACTCTCATCAGATTAACATCTATGAGCAGTATTGATCTGTAGCTCCTCCCTCTTTCTCCTGGAGGCGTGTTTAGAGTCACAAACGTCCTTCAATCAGAGCCAAGGTCAGGAGCAGACAGGAGCAGACAGGAGCAGGCAGGAGCAGACAGGAGCAGACAGGAGCAGGCAGGAGCAGACAGGAGCAGGCAGGAGCAGACAGGAGCAGGCAGGAGCAGACAGGAGCAGGCAGGAGCAGACAGGAGCAGGCAGGAGCAGACATGAGCAGACAGGAGCAGGCAGGAGCAGACAGGAGCAGGCAGGAGCAGACAGGAGCAGGCAGGAGCAGACAGGAGCAGGCAGGAGCAGACAGGAGCAGGCAGGAGCAGACAGGAGCAGACAGGAGCAGGCAGGAGCAGACAGGAGCAGGCAGGAGCAGACAGGAGCAGACAGGAGCAGGCAGGAGCAGGCAGGAGCAGGCAGGAGCAGACAGGAGCAGGCAGGAGCAGACAGGAGCAGACAGGAGCAGGCAGGAGCAGACAGGAGCAGGCAGGAGCAGGCAGGAGCAGACAGGAGCAGGCAGGAGCAGACAGGAGCAGGCAGGAGCAGACAGGAGCAGACAGGAGCAGGCAGGAGCAGACAGGAGCAGGCAGGAGCAGACAGGAGCAGGCAGGAGCAGACAGGAGCAGACAGGAGCAGGCAGGAGCAGACAGGAGCAGGCAGGAGCAGGCAGGAGCAGACAGGAGCAGGCAGGAGCAGACAGGAGCAGGCAGGAGCAGACAGGAGCAGACAGGAGCAGGCAGGAGCAGACAGGAGCAGAAGCAGACACCTCTCTCTCAGTCTCTTCTTGCTCTGATTAGACGTGTGTGCACTTATAATTATTGCGTGTGATAACGAGTCTAACGAGCTCCCCGGGGCCCGGGGCCCGTCCTGTCTTCACACGCCTTAATGAGCCTCTTTACGCCGCAGCGCTCGGGCTCTTGCGGCCTCTGCAGCGCTCGGGCTCTTGCGGCCTCTGCAGCGCTCGGGCTCTTGCGGCCTCTGCAGCGCTCGGGCTCTTGCGGCCTCTGCAGCGCTCGGGCTCTTGCGGCCTCTGCAGCGCTCGGGCTCTTGCGGCCTCTGCAGCGCTCGGGCTCTTGCGGCCTCTGCAGCCTCCACATCGATCGCTCTGATGAAACCTTTGATCCTGAAGAAGTGGAATCTTCTTCTGACGTGAAACTCCTCAACGACCTCCAAGACTAAAACTACTACAAAGCGTCTCGTTATGACCTCGCACTTCCACCCACGGGCCCCGGAGCCGCTCAGGGCCCTGGAGCCGCTCAGGGCCCCGGAGCCGCTCAGGGCCCCGGAGCCGCTAAGTGCCTTACTAATTGGAAAAGAAAGCAAAGCGAAAAGAGAAAAGAGGAGGGAGAGAAGAGTGGACTGAATAATTGATTGTGAAGAAGTTAATCGCTTTGACTGAAACGAGGAGGTGCCATCCATCCATCTTCTGCCGCTTTATCCGGGGCCGGGTCGCGGGGGCAGCAGTCTGAGCAGGGACTCCCAGACTTCCCTCTCCCCAGACACTTCCTCTAACTCCTCCGGGGGGATCCCGAGGCGTTCCCAGGCCAGCCGAGAGACATAGTCTCTCCAGCGTGTCCTGGGTCTTCCCCGGGGCCTCTTCCCGGTGGGACATGCCTGAAACACCTCCCGAGGGAGGCGCCCAGGAGGCTCCGAAACAGATGCCCGAGCCACCTCAGCTGGAGGAGCAGCGGCTCTACTCCGAGCTCCCCCCGTGTGGCCGAGCTCCTCACCTTATCTCTAAGGGAGCGCCCAGCCACACGGCGGAGGAAACTCATTTCGACCGCTTGAATCCGCGATCTTGTTCTTTCGGTCACTACCCAAAGCTCATGACCATAGGTGAGGTCAGAACGTAGACCGACCGGTAAATAGAGAGCTTTGCCTTTCGGCTCAGCTCCCTCTTTACCACAACGGTCCGATGCAGCGACTGCATCACTGCAGCCGCTGCACCGATCCAACTGTCGATCTCACGCTCCATCCTTCCCTCACTCGTGAACAAGACCCCGAAATACTTGAACTCCTCCACTTGGGGCAATGACACCCCACCCACCTGGAGAGGACAAGCCAACTTTTTCCGGTCGAGAACCATGGCCTCGAATTTGGAGCTGATTCTCATCCCAGCCGCTTCACACTCGGCTGCAAACCGTCCCAGTGCATGTTGCAGGTCCGGGTTTGATGGAGCCATCAGGACAACATCGTCTGCAAACAGCAGAGATGAGATCCTGTGGTCCCCAAACCGGACACCCTCCGACCCCTGACTGCGCCTAGAAATTCTGTCCATACAAATTATGAACAGAACCGGTGACAAAGCGCAGCCCTGAGGAGTCCCTCATGCACTGGGAACAGGTCTGACTTACTGCCGGCAATGCAAACACAGCTCCTGCTCCGGTCAGACAGGGACCGGACAGCCCTGAGCAAAGGGCCCCGGACCCCGTACTCCCGGAGCACCCCCCAAAGGACACCCCGAGGGACACGGTCGAAAGCCTTCTCCAGATCCACAAAGCACATGTGGACTGGTTGGGCAAACTCCCATGAACCCTCGAGCACCCGATGGAGGGTATAGAGCTGGTCCAGTGTTCCACGACCGGGACGAAAACCACTCTGCTCCTCCTGAATCCGAGGTTCGACTATCGGTCGGATTCTCCTCTCCAGGACCTTGGAATAGACCTTACCCGGGAGGCTGAGGAGTGTGATCCCTCTGTAGTTGGAACACACCCTCCGGTCCCCCTTCTTGAACAGAGGAACCACCACCCCGGTCTGCCAGTCCAGAGGCACGGCCCCCGACCGCCACGCAATGTTGCAGAGACGTGTCAACCAAGTCCTACAACATCCAGATACTTTAGGTACTCAGGGTGGATCTCATCCACCCCCGGAGCCCTGCCACCGAGGAGTTTGCGAACAACCTCAGTGACTTCAGCTTGGGTGATGGATGAGCCAGCCTCCGAGTCCCCGGTCTCTACTTCCTCTTCGGAAGACGTGACTGAGGGATTAAGGAGATCCTCAAAGTATTCCTTCCACTGTCCGACGACATCCCCAGTTGAGGTCAGCAGGCCTCCACCCGCACCATAAACGGTGTTGGTGAGGCACTGCTTCCCCCTCCTGAGGCGCCGGACGGTTTGCCAGAATTTCTTTGGTGCCGACCGATAGTCCTCCTCCATGGCCTCCCCGAACTCCTCCCAGGCCCGGGTTTTTGCCTCTGCGACAGCACTCCCTTACTTCCGGTGTCCACCACCGGGTTCGGGGGTTGCCGCCACGACAGGCACCGGAGACCTTGCGACCACAACTCCGAGCAGCCGCATCAACAATGGAGGCGGAGAACATGGTCCACTCGGACTCAATGTCCCCAACCTCCCCCGGGACATGGGAGAAGCTCTCCCGGAGGTGCGAGTTGAATACCCTACTGACAGAGGGCTCCACTAGACGTTCCCAACAGACCCTCACAATGCGCTTGGGTCTGCCAAGTCTGTCCGGCTTCCTCCTCCGCCAGCGGATCCAACTCACCACCAGGTGGTGATCGGTTGACAACTCTGCCCCTCTCTTCACCCGAGTGTCCAAGACACGCGGCCGGAGGTCAGATGACATGACAATAAAGTCGATCATTGACCTCCGGCCTAGGGTGTCCTGGTGCCATGTGCACTGATGGACACCCTTGTGCTTGAACATGGTGTTCGTTATGGACAATCCGTGGCTAGCAGAGAAGTCTAATAACTGAACACCGCTCGGGTTCAGATCGGGGAAGCCGTTCTTCCCGATCACCCCTCTCCAGGTGTCACTGTCATTGCCCACGTGGGCGTTGAAGTCCCCCAGTAGAACAACGGAGTCCCCGGTCGGTGCACTGTCCAGTTCCCCTCCCAAGGACTCCAAGAAGGCCGGGTACTCTGCACTGCTGTTCGGCCCGTAGGCCGCCACAACAGTGAGAGACCTGTCCCCCACCCGAAGGCGGAGGGACGCGACCCTCTCGTTCACCGGGGTAAACTCCAACACGTGGCGGCTGAGCTGAGGGGCTATCAGCAAGCCCACACCAGCCCGCCGCCTCTCCCCGCGGGCAACACCAGAGAAGTGGAGCGTCCAGCCCCTCTTGAGGAGATAGGTTCCAGAGCCCAAACTGTGCGTGGAGGTGAGGCCGACTATATCTAGTCGGTATCGCTCAACCTCCCGCACAAGCTCAGGCTCTTTCCCCCCCAGCGAGGTGACATTCCATGTCCCCAGAGTTAGTCTCTGTGTCTGGAGATCTGGTCGCCGAGGCCCCTGCCGTCGACTGCCGCCCAGATCTCTCTGCACCGGCCCCTTATGGATCCTCCTGCGGGTGGTGGGCCCACGGGAGGGCGGCCCCACGTCGCTCTTTCGGGCTGTGCCCGGCCGGGCCCCGTGGGGTAAGACCCGGCCACCAGGCGCTCGCCATGGAGCACCCATCCCAGGCCTGGCTCCAGGATGGGGCCCCGGTGACGCCGATCCGGGCGACGTAAACGGCCTTGTTCGTGTCGTCGTCATAAGAGGCTTCTCACAGACACAGCACCCGCAGGTCACAGACACAGCACCCACAGGTCACAGACACAGCACCCGCAGGTCACAGACACAGCACCCGCAGGCGCTCTTCCTCGTCTCTGGTGACTTTAACCACGCTTCTCCCTCTTCTGTCCTGACACACCCAGTATGTCTCCTGTCCCACCAGAGACAATAGAACATTGGACTTGTTCTTTGCTCCTCCCCCTCCCTCCCCTGGGACCACACCCTTGTACACCTGAGGCCTGTGGTGCCCCGTGTGGTGAGGAGGTGGTCTGCTGAGATTGAGGAGGCTCTGAGGGACTGTTTCAGCACCACTGTCTGGACTGAGCTCTATGATCCACATGAGGAGGACATCAGCACCATCACAGAGCATCAGGACATCAACACCATCACAGAGCATCAGGGACATCAGCAACTTCTGTTGTGAGAACACTGTTCCCTCCGGACGGTGCAGTGTTTTCCAAACAACAAGCCGTGGATTAACCATGAACTGAAGGCTCTGCTGAAGGAGAAGAAGAGGGAGGAGCTGAGGACTGTGCAGAAGGAGCTGAGGAGGAAGATCAGGCAGAAGCTACAAGAGGAGGAGCAGCTGCAGCAGGAGAACATTCAGGGAGTGGGAGGAGCCTGAAAACCATCTCGGGATTCAAAACCCCCCTGTCCAGACGGAGGAGGAACTACAGTGTGTGAACGAACTGAATTCTCACTTCCTGAGATTTGATCAATCGCCCAACCCTCCCCTTGCAAAGATCCGTCCCCCTGCACTGACCCCTCCCCCTGCAAAGACCCCTCCCCCTGCACTGACTCCTCCCCCTGCACAGACCCCTCCCCCTGCACAGACCCCTCCACCTGCACAGACCCCTCCCTCTTCCACAGACAATACCCTGCATCCGTTCCTCTTCATTTCTCCGCCCCGGACCATCAGCTCCCCACTTCACCTGGACTCACCCATCCCCCCAGCACACAGTCCCCCTGGACTCACCCGTCCCCCCAGCACACAGTCCCCCTGGACTCACCCGTCCCCCCAGCACACAGTCCCCCTGGACTCACCCGTCCACACAGTCCCCCTGGACTCACCCATCCCCCCAGCACACAGTCCCCCTGCCAACCACTGACTGTCACAGCAGCACAGGTGAGGAGAGAGCTGAAGAGGATTAAAGTGAGGAAGGCAGCAGGACCTGGCTCCTTAAGTCCTGCAGATGAACTGTGTGGAGTTATGGAGCATGTCTTCAACATGAGCCTGAAGCTGAGGGTAGTACCACAGGTCTGAAGACCTCCTGTCTGGTACCACAGGTCTGGAAGACCTGGTACCACAGGTCTGAAAACCTCCTGTCTGGTACCAGTGCCTAAGACACCGCGCCCCAAAGACCTCAACAGCTTCAGGCCGGTGGCTCTCACGTCCCACCTGATGAAGACACTGGAGCTGGTCCTGGACCACCTCCGCTCCACCGTGAGCTCAGCCATGGACCCGCTACAGTTTGCATATCGGTCTGGCATCGGAGTGGAGGACGCCGTCATCTCCCTGCTGCACCGCTCTCTCTCTCTCACCTGGAAAAGCCTGGCAGCTCTGTGAGGATTCTGTTCTTTCATCTTTCCAGCGTCTTCAACACCATCAGCTCCTGAGGGACAAGCTGGAGACGGCTGGTGTGGAGTACGACCTGCAGAGTGGATCCTGGACTACCTCACAGACCTGCAGTGTGAGGGACCTGCAGTGTGGGGGACCTGCAGTGCGGGCGGCCTGCAGTGTGGGGGACCTGCAGAGTGGGGGCGCCCCAGGGCACCGTCCTCGCGCCCTTTCTCTTCACCCTCTACACTGCAGACCTCAGACATGGACAGCTGTGTCCTGCAGAAGTTCAGAAGAGTCCTGGCTAAACTCACATCTATGCTGAACCATGAGTGTCGCTCCCTGCAGGACACTCTGTCCCCTGCAGGACACTCTGTCCGCTCTGGAGAGCAGCTTCAGTGACTGATCCACCCTCGCTGTGTGAAGGAGACGTTTCACACTCTGTCCTTCTGCCGTTGTCACACTCTACAACAAACACTGTTATACCCATGTGCAATACTGTCATACCCATGTGCAATACTGTCATACTCATGTGCAATACTGTCATACCCATGTGCAATACTGACATACCCATGTGCAATACTGACATACCCATGTGCAATACTGTCATACCCATGTGCAATACTGTCATACCCATGTGCAATACTGTCATACCCATGTGCAATACTGTCATACCCATGTGCAATACTGTCATACCCATGTGCAATACTGACATACCCATGTGCAATACTGTCATACCCATGTGCAATACTGTCATACCCATGTGCAATACTGTCATACTCATGTGCAATACTGTCATACCCATGTGCAATACTGACATACCCATGTGCAATACTGACATACCCATGTGCAATACTGACATACCCATGTGCAATACTGACATACCAAAGCTCAAAGCTCTAAAGACACACCTCAGAGTGGTAAAAAAGCCATCATATCTCTGAGACCAAAAGAAGTGATGGAGCGACTGGACTGTGCCTCATAGAGACTATTTCTATCCTGAATGTGATGTTTATTCACCTCAATTATGTCCAGAAGTGCTGAGCAAATGTGAAATAGATGATTTAATAATAAAAGTATTGAGGTTTTCTACAATGGCCCAAAAATAACGGTCACATGACAGACTCACTGACTCTGGACAGAGGGGTGAGACAGGGTGGTGCTTGGT